>NW_016107914.1:927032-938661 GCF_001604975.1 Cebus imitator | reverse complement strand
ACGCATCATACTTGAACATTTTTCTGGGGCACACAGTGATGTTTTGATACATATAACTTATGGTAGTGATTAGATCAGGGTCATTAGCACAGCCGCCATCTCAAAGCATGTATCATTTCTTTGTGTTAGGAACATTCAGTGTCCTCCTTCCAACTATTGGAAACTCTCCGTCACCGTTGACTACAGTCATCCTACAGTCCTGTAGAACACTAGGACTTTTTCATCCTATCTAGCTGTAATTTTGTATCCGTTAACAAATCTCTCCCTATCTCCCACTTCCCCCTACCCTTCCCAGCCTCTAGTACTCTCTGTTCGACTTTTTACTTCTATGACATCAATTTTTTTGGCTTCTACATATGAGTGAGCACATGTGGGGTTTACGCTTTCTGCTCCTGGCTTATTTCACATAACATAGTGTCCTATTCATGTTGCCACGAATGACAGGCTCTCCTTCTTTTAATGGCTGAATAGTACTCCATCGTATCTAAGGACCTCATTTTCTTTAGCCCTTCATCTGATCCTGGCTATTGTGAAAAGCGCTGCAGTCAACATGGGAGTGCAGATATCTCTTAGACTCATTGATTTCCTTTCCTTCAGCTATGTACCCAGGGGCGGGATTGCTGGTCATTCTATTTTCAGTCTTTCGAGGAACCTCCGTACTGTTCTCCATAGCAGCCATACTAATTTACATAATTTACATTCCCACCAACAGTGTGCCAAGGTTACCCGTTCTCAGCATCCTCCCCAGCTTCTCTTATTGCCTGTCTTTTGGATACGAGCCATTTTAGCTGGGATGAGATATCACCATGTGGTTTTGATTCACATTTCCCTGATGATTAATGACACTGGGCATTTTTTCATATGTTTGTGGGCCATTTGTGTGTCTTCTCTTGAGAAATGTCTGTTCAGGTAATTCGCCCGTTTTCAGATCAGATTGTTTTGTTGTCGTTGTTGTTTTTCGCTACTGAAATATTTGCATTCTTCGTATATTCTGGATACGAATCCCTGTCAGATGAATAGTTTGCAAATATTTTCGCCCATTTTGTGGGTCGTCTCTTCATTCTGTTGATTGTTTCCTTTGCTGTGCAGAAACTTTTGAGTTTGATGCAATCCCATTTGTTTATTTTTGCTTTGGTGGCCTGTGCTTTTGAGGTTTCATTCATAAAATCTTTACCCAGAGCAATGTCCTGAAGCTTTTCCCCTATGTTTTCTCCTAAGACTTTTAGAGTTTCAGGCGAGAATGCTTTGTGTATAGTGTGGGATACAACAAATGAGTATGTTGTATTCTGATGCATACATAAGCATCTGTAAAATAGATAAGCTCGCTGTGTAGTCGTGGATATTGTTGGAATTATCATATCTATAGATTATGAGACGTAATCTTTATCTTTAATGTGCACACGTACACGTGCGTGTATTTGTGTGTAATTCCTAGTGCTGGGCGCTGAAGAGGTCTAGAAATCATGATCAAATCAGCAGCAGTCAGCCTCCATGGCACCCAGATTGTTCTTGAAATTCCACTCTTTGCTTAAGAAAACAATTTCTCACAAAACCAACAAGAGTCCTCGGGAAAATGAGCGTACCACAAGATGAGGAAGCTCAAAGTCGGCCAGGCTGGCATTAAAAGGTCTTGGGAACCAACCCGAAGGGGTTCCCACTGGCCACAGATGAGGCCGTTTCAGCATCAGTAAGAATAACAACCGAAATCGATTAAAACACATAAATAGGTCTAAATCCACAAGGTCAAAGTGACAAGAAAAGAAAAACAACATCTGGTCACTTATAGAAAACGCTGGGGCATCAACGCTTCTATTTGAAAATTGGTAAGTAAAGGGAAAGGCTGCAGCGTGCATCAGGCCGTCTCTGTACAACTGGGCTGCGATACCAAAATACCGTGAATGGGGTGTGACCTACGCAAAACAGAAATTTACTTGTCACAGTGTGCAGGTTGCAAAGTCCAATCTCAAGGACGGTGCCAGCCAAGAACTGCACCAGCAGACTCCGTCTCTGGTGAGGAGGGCCCGCTTTTCGTGGATGGTGCCTTCCTGCTGTGGACTCGCCAAGTGGGACTAGCAGGCTCTCTGGGGCTTTGTTTATGAGGGCAATGATCCCATTGGTGAGGGTAGAGCCCTCGTCACCTAATCACCTCCCAAAGGCCCCACCTTCCAACACCACCTCCTTAGGGGTTAAGATTTTAACATAGAAATTGGATGGGGACACAGACATTCAAACCATATATAGCACAGACCTTTCCCATACAAATTGTAGGTGAGGGGAAGAGTTCTTTATAGAGGTATTCCACAAGTAAATGAAGAAAGGGGTAGCCTTAAGTTATGACCATTTACAACCTTTAGTGAATTAAGAACGGAAGCATTAGCAATGGATGGCTGATTTCTGTTGCTTTCTCATGACTTAGGCCACTTTTGCTTAATCAAAAGATTCAGGCGGACATGCAACAACCCAACTGTAGTGGGAAGGAGGATTTGTATCATAAAAGTGTCAAGGAAATTAAGAGACTGAGTGCCTTAAAGAGTCAGAATGGGGGCTGTTCTGGGGGTAGAGGGGTGATGTAGACAGAGTTGTGTCCAGGAGAGCACAGGAGGACTTCTGGAGTGGACGGCAAGCTTCTAGTTCCTTCCATGGAGCCAGGGAGTTTCCAAGGGTGTTTGACCTACAACCATTTTTAAAGTGTACCTTTAGAGGATTCTGCTTTCTCTCTGTATTACTTTAACACTATGAAGAGGGTGTTTTAAGGACAAATGCGTCTATTGAGTTTTGCAGTAAAGGGAAGAGAGAGAGTACAGTTGCCAGATAGGGAGGTGAGATCAAGAGAAAAAAATGTTTCTCTTTGTTTTAGATGGAAAAAGTCACAGCATGTTTGTGTGTAGCAAGAAATTTCCCAGAGAAGGGGGATAACACTGGGAGAAGAGAGAAGAAGTGCCAGAACAATCTCTGAGTTGGTAAAGGGAGATGGGATCCAGCATCCAAGTGGCAGCACTGACCTTGGATCCTAATGCAGTTGTTCGTCATGGTAACTGGAGATGCTGAGTATATGGTGGGTGCAGGTAGGCTGGGAGACATGAGAGTTGGAGGCAGTGAGAGAAGCAAGGCAGGCACAGGTATGCACAAGGATACAGTGGTAACAAAGTGAGCAGGACGTTTCAGCTGCGTAATCAGAGGAGCTAGGACTTGAGGTGATCATGGGGGGTGAACAGATGATAAAGTTTGGACAGAGGATGGGGTGACCCGAGGGTAAAGGCATGCACTTGAGCCTAAGATGGGCTTATGTCCAGGACTAGCATGTGGCCGCTGGAAGGACTGGCTGAGGGGTGAGGGATGGGGCAAGGTCATTGGAGGAGAGGTAGGAAATTCTGAGCCACGCTACAAGATGGATGACCCTTGAGGACATTATGCTAAGTGAAGTTGACCAGATACAAAAATACAAATACTGTAGGATTCCACTTCCATGAGGCCCCTAGAGTAGTCAAATTAATAGGGACAGGAAGTAGAATGGTGGTTGCCTTGGGCTGAGGGGTGCAGGGAGTTGGTGTTGAATGGGGATGGGGCTTTGGTTTGTGAAGATGAAGATCTCTGGTGATGGATGGTGGTGATGGCTGCACAACACTGTCAATATGCTGAACTCCTCTGAACTGTCCCCTTAAAAACTGTTAAAGTGGTATGTTGTTTTGTGTGATGTGTATTTTAACACAATTAAAATTTTAGAAAGGAAAAGGAAAGCTGAACAAGCATTTTAGTTTCGGCATGCTGACACTCCATGTCACAGGCAAGGGATTTCCACCACCAGGATTTGAGAACCTGAAGATGTGGGCCACCGGAGAGTCACCCGGCGCCGATGTCTATGGTCCGCAGCCCATCCTGGAGGTGAGGCTCTTGGTATCCAGGGCAGTCTTGCTCAGTGGTCTGCACCCAGCCTCCTGCAACCACAGGGAGGAGTCAGGAGAGGGAGAGGGCCTCTGGAAATAGTCACTTCGCTGACCTGCTAGAAGTTACTTGAACACATCCATTCCTTGGCAATCATGGAAAGGAAAGTATTTTCTTTTAGCATACCCAGAATGCTCAGCTGAGCGATCTGACCTAACCTGGCCCAGCCCATGACCCCAGCGTGTGGATTTGGAACACACAAGCGCACTGGCTCCGTTAGCAGCCCCAACTCACACACCCAGTCTCGTCTCCCCAGTGAGACTCTCCTCTCTGCTCTGCCACTGGCTGCATTCAGTGGACTGAGGGGTTAATAAGTCCTCCATCCCCCAACACTGTGCTCAGTGCTGAGTAAAAATATACACACGCACGTGGAGCCCAAAACCATATTTATCCTACAGATTAGCTCATGCTAGATGGGAAGAAAAATTGGAGTATACATAAGCAGAAGCATTTTCAATTTCTTTTCCGGTCTATGAAGAAGCAGGAATGTAAACTGAGTTACTCTAGTCAGCCACAACGTTGAGTTCTGGTGTTTATCTAACTGAAAGCCTATTTAATGTGAGCACAGAGACACATTCATTCATTCAAGAAGCACTTTGGGAGCACCCACGCTATGCCAATACAGGACTGGGAGCCGGGATGATGAAACACCCCCAGTCAAGGTGTGCCACAAACAACGCCAGCCTCCCGGAGGGGATCCCGAAAGCAGCAGCCAGAAGTCAGTGGGATGCGTGCTAAGATCCCAAACGGGGGAAGCCAGGGGACTATGGGAGGCAACGGCAAGAGCACCTGCCCCTACTGAGTGGGCAGGGATGGTGTCCCATGGGAACCATTTAAGCAAGAAAGGCAGTACAAGTAGGAGTTACCCAGGCCAAGGACAGGGGTGGGCAGAGAGTACCAGGCAGGGACAAGCACTTCCAGCCAAAAAGGAGCACAGCTAGTGGAAGGCAGGGTATGACGAACATTTTCTGGGAAGGACCAGAGGGTCAATATTTTCAGCTCTGTGACCTCAACTCTGCGGTTGTGGCACAAAAGCTGGCCCACAGACACAACACAGAGATGAAGGATCATGGCAACTTTATTGCTGGACAGTGGCATCTGCATTTCACATCATTGTTGCTTGTCCTGAGATAATATCACTCTTCCTTTGGTCATTTAACTAGTCTTCCCAGGATGGACGTTTGGAACTTTCCCAGTCTTGTGCGATCACTAGCTATGCTGCAGCGAAGATCTTAAACATATTTCTTTCATCTATGAGAGGATCTATCTGTAAGCTCCATATTCCTCCCACACAATGGTGAGATCAAATGTTCTGTGCATTTGAATTTTTAATGGATCTTGCCAAACTGCCCTCCATAGGAGTTGTGCCAATGTCTATGTCTACTAAAAACCAGTGGGGGCATCTATATGTCCCATCAGGTTCACCAACACTGTGTAATCTGACATTTAGAATTTAGTCCATCGAATCAGTAAAAACAAAAAGTGATATCTCAATGTGGTTCTGATGTGCGTATCCAGGGATGTGCCTCTTTTCATAGATTCAAGAGCCTCTTTTCTTTCCTTTCTTGTTAATAGTCTGTTCACATCCTTTATGCATTGTTCCTTCTGGGTGGTTCATCCTTTTCTCTGTAAGAGTTCATCACATGTTGCGATGTGAGTTAGAGATATTTTTCCCTGGTGTGTCATTTGTCCTTTGACTTTGCTGATTGTATTAGTCTGTTCTCACATTGCTATAAAGTAATACCCAAGACTCGGTAATTTATAGAGAAAAGAGGTTTCATTGGCTCACGGTTCCTCAGGCTATACAGGAATCATGGTGTTGGCATCTATTCTGCTTCTGGGGAGGCCTCAGGAAACTTGCAATCATGGCAGAAGGCAAAGGGGGAGCAGGCACATCACCTGGCCAGAGCAGTAATTAGAGAGAGTGTGAAGTGCCATACACTTTAAAACAGCCAGATCTCACAAGAACTCACTATCATGAGGACACCCAGGGGGATGGTATTAAACCATTCATGGAAAACCCACCCCCAGGATCCAGTCACCTCCCACCAGGCCCCACCTCCAATACCGGGGATGATAATTCACTATGAGATTTGGGAGGGAACACAGATCGAAACTCCATCACTGAGGATGGCTCTCTGCCATTCACAAGATTTGGCTTGACTTTGCACCTTTCCATTATTGAAGAGACTTTCTAAATCTCATGAAGGAACAGGCGTCAGCAGTGGCAGACCTCCGAGTTACCCCAAGTTACTGGTGTCAAATCTGTACGTGTCTGCAGCAACTTCAATTCTTGCTTCCCCAGAGGAAAACATTCAACTGAGGGGTACAGGACAGAAAAGGAGACCAAGGCGAGTTCCAGAGCAGGAGCAGAAGTTTGTTAAAAATACTTTAGGGCAGGAAAGGAAGGAAAGAACCCTTGGAAGAGATCTCAGTGGGGACCTGAAGGTCAAAGAGAGAACAAAAAAAAATGGCCTTTCCCCTTGACCCTGGGACTTTACAGGCTCACCTCTTCCCCACGATTCTTCCCTTAGGGTGGCCTTTCTGCACGCACAGTGTCCTCCTTACCCTTGGGAACTGTGCCTGCCCAGTGTGTTTAGGGATTTGTACACATGCCCATCTGAGTCTTTTTCCCTTTTTCCCATGGAGTGTACCCGGAAGATCATAAAATACCACACCATTTTTGTCTCTTACTGTGCATACCTAGGAAGTTGATTCTCCCTTAGGGCCTGCCTTCAGTCAACACTTTCATGTTAACAGGTATGGACCATCAGGAACTGGCCTCTCCCTGGCACTGGCACCCCTTTTAAAGAGGTGATGTGATAACTGCAGAACCATCACCCGACATTTGTAGTGGGTCGGGGGAACAGCCTTTGCCTGCCCCACTCATGCCTAACTGCCTGTATAACACAGACACTTGATCTAAAGGCAATGGAGGGCTGACACAGAGGTTTTCAGCAAGGAAGTGACATGGTCAGGGGTCCATGTTATTTATAAAGCTCATTCTGGCTACAGGGTGGTGGAGGGACCGGAAAGGGATCCAAATAGACCCAGAGAGACCAGCTGGCAGCCAGGACCAAGGCGTGGAAGTTTGGGAGGGCCAAGAAGCACTTATGAGTGGAGCTATGTGATGGGCAGAGGGTGCAGTCCAGGAGCAGGCCAGGCTTTGGGCTTGTCCACCTGGTCACCATATTGATGTCCATGATGAAGCTATGGAATACAGAAGGAAGAGTACAGCTTCCGTTTCCTTCCTTCTTTCATTGCGGTGTGAGGGAGATAATGAGTTCTGCATCCTACAGGGACCCTTTTATTTAACCCCAAAAGGAACTGAGTGACACACCTCTGTGCACCAGGCCAACGGCCTGTGCAGTGTCTGTTTCCCTCAAGAGCCTCCCCCCGGGGCAAAGATGATCCCTTTGCCGTACGTGGATCCCTAGTGCCTCGCACAGTGCCAGGCACTGAAAAAATACTAAAAAATGCTTACACCAGAGGAAGAGAGCTCCCCAGGGGAGGGTAAATCTAAGTCATCAACAACAGCTCAGAGGGTGGCACCATAGGCCCACACACGGGGGTGGGCCCAGAGAATGAATGAACAGGTAAATGAATGAATGAGGTGCTAGGCAGAGAAAAGCCCTTTCTCCACCCCCTGCCAGTGTCTCTTGGGCTTCCATCCTTCCTTGGCCCTGCTCTTCTCAACAGGTCACATCCCACCCTCAGCTCCAAAGGCTACTTCTTCATTCTGTGTTCAAACTTCAAGGTCAGTGGTCCACAGAAAGGAATGGTGGGTGATGCATGGGTGGGGGAGCAGGAGAAGAAGGGCCGTAGAACATCCACTATTCCGACACCACTTTTTGAATGTCTAGTTTGTGGGTGTTTCATAGGACAGTGCATACCATATTACGGCAGTGATGTGTGATTTATACATAGCTAAAGGTGCACTTATTTGGTGGGGGAGGTGTCTGTTGGATCCTCTGGGGATGCCAAAAGAGCCTTAGGAGTGCCAGTGTTTGCCAGCCTAGAAGGGGAGATGGAAGCAAAGACTGTCCCTTGGAGAGGCCTCATGGTGAACAGAGGTAAGAGGTGCAGCCAGACAGAATGAGTCTGATTGGGTTAGGGGAGTGTTTTGTGGTGGGCGGCATCATTGATATATCATGAGCTGGGCAGGGAGGGCATCTCCTCCCTCCTGGGGAGGAAGAAGGGGCAACCATTGTGCAAATGTGAGAGAAATTTAGTATCAAGCAGGCCTCTGGTTAGATTGGGCGAGGGTGGAGAGTGGGGAGGAAGAATGGAATCTGAGAAACAGAAAGGGCCAGTAAAAATCCTTAAGCTCGGCATCCGTCTCCTGAGTGAGCAATGTGGCCAGCAGAGTTCAGGAAGGAGAGAGGCATGGCCACTGCCCCAGGAGGCTTGCAGCAGGGGGTGCCCCTCTAAATACATCTGCCTCTGTGTGCTTCCCACAGTTGCCATAACAATGCACCACAAACCAGTTGACTCTAATCACTCCACAGAATGTGATTCTCTCCCAGTGGAGGCCAGAAGTCTAAAACCAAACTGTCTGCAGGGCCATGCTCCCTTGGAAGGCTACGGGGAGGATCCTTCCTCATCTCTCCCAGCTTCCAGTGGCCCCAGGTATCTCTTGGACTGTGACCTCCTGGTCCTAATCTCCACCTCATTCTTCACATGGCTTTTTCTCCTAGGTTGGGTTTCTCCTCTGTGTGGTTCCTATAAGGACATTTGTCATTGGATTTAAGGTCCACTCAGGTAACGTATGATCATCTCCTCCCAAAATACTCACCTTCATGATCTCTGCAAAGACCCTTTTCCCAAATAAGGTTACATTCGCAAGATCAGAAGGTGAGGATGAGACCATGTGTTTTGGGGAGGGAGACACCATTCAGCCATGATACTGGCCCTGCCTCAGCTTGCCCTTGGTTGTGCTTCCTAGGGGTTGCCCTCTGCCTTGGAGTCCAGCCCAAGAGGCCGCGAGAGGCTTTGCCACACTCGCTGAGTCTGGAGGATTTCCCTAAGCTAGAAAGAATGTGATGGGGATGAAGAGCTGACTGACTGCCTGGAAGTCTTCCCATGCTTTGTGCCCTCATGGGCACCTCCTGGGTCTGAATTCTCTGATGTCCCTGCCCTCAAAGAGCTCGCAGTTTGAAAGCAGGGCCAGTGAGCACAGAAGTCAAGGAGAATAGGGACGAGAGCTCCAGGCCCAGATTAGCAGAGGCTAGCCTTTGCCTAGGGGCCCCCAGAATCAAATGAGGAGCCATAAGGATGCCAGAAGTATCTTCCCACCTCATCTGCAGGACCCAGCCCTTGAGCAGGGCACATACGGCTTGTTATTACCTGTGGTGGCACAGTAACAGCCCCAAAGATGTTCATGGCCCAACCCCTGGAAGCCGCACATATGTTACCTTACATGGCAATAGCGATCTGCCAGAGGTGAGATGGGTGGGGAGATTATCCTGGATTGGGCAGGTCCTTACACTGAAGGACAAGGGTATGTAAGTGAGGGAGAGGGGGGAAGAAGACTCAGTGTCAGAATCATGCCACCAGAGAAAGAACTCAACCAGACATTGCTGGCTTTGAAGACGGAAAGAGCCATGAGCCAAGGAATTCAGGCAGCCTCAAGATGACAGGAAAGGCAACGAAAAGGATTCTACCTCCAGAACTTCCCATTATGGACTTCTGACCTACAGAACTGTAAGATGATAGATGTGTGTTGTTTGAAGCAGGTGGGTTTGTGATCATTTGTTACAGCAGCAAAGGGGAACGGAAATGCCACCTGCCTGCAGATGCACATCTGCACCACACTGTGGGGGTGGGGGCTGCTTTTATTGTGGTAAAATAGACATAACATGAAATTTACAATTTTAGCCACTATAAAGTGTACAGCTCAGTGGTATTAAGTACATTTCAGTGTTGTGCAACCACCATCTCTACCCAGTTCCAAAAAGAATTTCATCATCCTCACAGAGAATCCTACTCCCATTTGCATTTACTCCTCTTCTCAGACCCTGGAAATCACGAATCCACTTTCTGTCTCTGTGGATTTGCTTCTCTGGCTGTTTCATAGAAATGGCTTCCTATAATATGTGAACCTTTGTGACTGACTACCTTGTCTTTCTTTTTGACTGTAGTAAAATATGCATAACTGTAGTAAAATTTACCACTTTAACCATGTCTAAGTGTAGAATTCCGTGGCACTAAGTACATTCACATTGTTGTGCCACCATCACCAGAGACCTTCATCCTTCCGAACTGAAATAATGTCCCTCCCCATTAAACACTAGCTTCCCTTTTGTCCCTTCCCTGAGTCCCTGACACCCACCGTTCTACATTTGGCTCCATGAATTTGACTGCTCGAGACCTCTCATGTAAGTGGAATCATGCAGTATTTTCCCCTCTGTGGCCAGCATGTTTTGCTTAGCATAATATCTTCAAAGTTCATCCATGTTGCAGCATGTGTCAGAATCTCCTTCCTTACCATTGTGTGGATATACAACTCATTTATCCATTCATCTGCCAATAGACAACCTCATGTCATTTTACAGCCCCAGTGCCTGCATGCTGTAGAGGTTTAATGCAAATTTATCAAGTGGGTAAAGTGCTGCCCATTCTGTATTTGTACAATTGTCATTCTAAACTATAAATGCATCACCACACTTGTCCCATAAAGCTAGGTATTAAGTGCCCCTCCAAGCCTAGTGACAACTATAGATTTCATGAGCTTGAGCACCTTCATCAAACCTCATGCTTGAACACAAGACCTAGATACACAGGACTGCTCAATATAACAGAAACTTCAAACTGCAGTTGTGTTACACATGGAACATTTTTCAGTTATTCCCAAATAGGAAGCTGGCTCCAACTATCAGAGACCAAAGGTGTTTAATCTGAATTCTCCCCACATTGGTCGTCAAGCTGACTAGTAAATACGAGACACAAATCTGGAATTGTAAGAAGATTTTGACAATTGAAGACATATTCCAAAAAGAAAAAAATACATGCACACACACACACACACACACATATACACAACTCCAGTGAATAACTGTTAGCTGTGAGTGTCATTTCCTGGTTCCTCATATCTTTGAAGGTTTCACATACTGCTTTACTTTAAGTACTTGCCTGCATATTACTTACCTACAAGGTAAGCATAATTATTCATGTTTCACAAATAGAGATAGAGAGAGAAAGAGAGACATAGGAAGGTTTAGTGGCCCAGGGAACCAGCTACTGAGAGATTCTGCCAGATTGCACCTGGTCTCTCATTGCCCCAAGCTTTCTCCAGATGTGGTCCCAGTTCAACTCTGTTTCTAAAGAAATAAAATCTCTGGACATAGGGCCCAGGTATGTGCATATTAACCAAGCATCTTTGGGTAATTCCAATTTACTACATTCTTTTCTTCAAGTGCAACCTAGAGACCATCTACATAGGAAACAGGTGTAGTCTTCCACAAGCTAAATGCATCAGAGCCTCTTGGAGCTTTAAAAGTTTTCAGATATCTAAGCAAAAAACCTGAGATTCCAGTGCAATCATTCTGGGATGGGGTCCAGGCATTCGTACAAGTTTAAAGCCCCACCTACATGTTCCTGTGCAGTTAGGGCTGAGAACCACTGCACCAAAAACCCATGTTTCTCCTGTCAATGGGAATTTAAATCAGTGTAGCCATTATGGAAAACA
>NW_016107914.1:905274-924999 GCF_001604975.1 Cebus imitator | reverse complement strand
TCAAAAACGATGAGTTTGGGTCCTTTGTAGGGACATGGATGAACCTGGAAACCATCATTCTCAGCAAACTGACAGAAGAGCAGAAGATCAAACACCGCATGTTCTCACTCATAGGCAGGTGTTGAACAATGAGAACACATGGACACAGAGAGGGGAGCACTACACACTGGGGTCAGTTGGGAGAAATAGGGGAGGGACGGCAGGGGGTGGGGAGCTGGGGAGAGATAGCAAGGGGAGAAATGCCAGATGTAGGTGATGGGGAGGAAGGCAGCAAATCACACTGCCATGTGTGTACCTATGCAACAATTTTGCATGTTCTTCACATGTACCCCAAAACCTAAAATGCAATAAAATAAATAAATAGGAAAAAATAAATAAATAAATAAAAAGAAAATCAGAACAGGCGAAAAGTCAAAATGATCAAGGAACTGACTTGTTAAGTGAGTCAGAGAACTACACTACAGTGTGAATGAAGAATTATTATGTAGATATGAAAAAGAATTTTTAAGGAATTTTAATTGTCATAAAAAAGATTCAGTAGGAAAAAAGCAAAATTGAATATACAGTATGGTCCTAAGTATGTTTAAAGATACACGCTCTCACCCCTGCTTAAAAAAAAATGGCTGAAAGGAAAGAATACACTAATGACATTAGAGCTAGGTTTCAAGATGATAAATAACATTTGGTTTTCCATAATAAGCACATATGGCTGACATAACCAGCAAGTGATAAAGATTCAGCCTGTTTTGGTCAATACTTTTTAATTGTCTTCTTGTCTATGTTTATGTTTGGTGGTTGCCTAGGGTCTTCTTGGTCATGCTTCAAATAACCATGACTGACTTCATGTTCATTACTTCATGCCAGGCCAAGCTGCCTGCTTCCTCCTCAAAAATGAGCTCCTCTGGGTGAGGGGACTAGTTATTGTCTCCATTTACAAGGGGGAAACTGAGGCTTAAAGGATTGAAAAAATGTACTCAAAGATTATATGGCTAGGAAGTACCAGAGATGAGCCTCTCCACCAAGCCTAGCTCTGTCCCCAGCCTTGGTGACTCACTGTCTCTCTCACTTTCTCTCTCTTCTCTCTCTCTCTCTTCTCTTTCTCTTCTCTCTCTCTTCTCTCTCTCTCTCTCTGTCTCCCTCCCCCTCTCCCTTTCCTTCTCCCTCTCTTAAGAAGATCATGAAGAGGGTTCCAGTTCCATGGTTCCAAAGACCCCCTGAATAGCCCCAGAACAATTCAACACCAGCATGATGAAAACCAACTCATGCCCCCACCATGTGGTTTCTCCCATAGTCCCTGTCTCTGTTTGTGGCACCTTCCAACCCAAGTGCCAAGCTAGAAACAGCAGAGTCATCTGTAACATTTTCCTTTGCACTGCCAACCACATCCTACCATCCTCACTATCTCCAGCCCCAGGGTATGGCTCTAGCCCTTGAGGTTTCCTGACTTCTAG
This sequence comes from Cebus imitator, assembly GCF_001604975.1. Classification (NCBI taxonomy): domain Eukaryota; kingdom Metazoa; phylum Chordata; class Mammalia; order Primates; family Cebidae; genus Cebus; species Cebus imitator. The sequence goes on along the minus strand of NW_016107914.1, from coordinate 923,548 downwards.
CCCACATTCCTCTCAATTACCCAGCTCAAGTGTGCCTCCTGCTTCCTGCAAGGCCTACAGAAAGAAAATCACAGTACATCCAATCTTATATCCTGCTGTTTTCTATTTAACATATTTTGAACAATATTCCAAGCTAAAAAATAGTTTTAAATGTCATGTTAATGATTGCATGATACTTCATTGAATGGGCAATTTATTTAGCCATTCTCCTATTATTGGATGTTTGTTTGCTTTTGACATTTTACGCTTAAAATGGTATTGTGATGAAAAAAGACACAGTGCAGAAGTTTTCCATGTTAAAAAGATTGAAACTAAAGAAACACGTATCATAAAGTAATGGGCAAGTCAGCAGTCATGGGATCCAGTTAAAAAATTAAAGGAAATTTCTGTGGGCCTACATGGCATCTATTCATCTAGGAGGCCAGGAGCATGCCTGGAGGCCAGTGCTACTTGATCACCCTCCTTGCTAGTGTCTTATGGTCTGATAAGGGGATCTGAAGAATAAACTATTTATATGGCTATTTACCACACCCCCCTCCCAGCACCCAGGACAGGGACCTGCCACTGTTGCCCATAAAAGAGGCCAGAGTTTCCCTTCTCTCCCCTGCTTCAGGAGGAGGAACTGCCACGTCTTGAGGCAAGAAGAACGATAAAATCAGCAACATGCTATTGTTCTTAGACAGTGGAGCCTCATTCCAGCATCACCCTGATACCAAAACCAGATAAAAACACAACACAAAAGGAAACTGCAGGTCAATATCCCTGATGGACAGAGGTGAAAAAATCCTCATCAAAATACAGGCAAACCAAATCCAACAGCATTTCAAAAAGATCATTCACCATGATCAAGTGAGATTTAGCCCAGAGATACATGATGGTTCAATATAACAAATCAGTAAATGCAATGCATCACATTAACAGAATGAAGGACAAAAACTAAATGATCATCTCAATATACACAGAAAAAACATTAGATAAAATTCAACAGCCCTGCATGACAAAAACTCTGAACAGATTAGGTATAGAAGGAACATATCTCAACACAATAAAAGCCATATGTAAGAAACCCACAACATCATATTGAATGCGGAAATTTAAAAAACTTTTCCTTTAGGAACTGGAACAACACAAGGATGCCTACTCTCAACACTCTTATTCAACATAGTACTGGAATTCCTAGCCAGAGCATGTAGGCAAGAGAAATAAATACACAGCATCCAAATTGGAAAGAGGAAAATCAAATGTTTGCTGATAACATACTCATATAAATAGGAAAAACATAAAGATTCCACACAAAATAACTCCTAGAGCTGAAAAATGAATTCAGTAAAATTGCAGGATACAAAATCAACATACAAAAATGAGTAGCATTTCTATACACCAACAACAAACTACCTGAAAAAAAAAATCAAAAAAGCAATCTCATTGACAATCGCTACCAAAACAATCAAATACCTAGGAATAAACTTAACCGAAGAGGTGAAAGATTTCTACAAGAAAAACTATAAAATACTGGTGAAAGAAATTGAGGAGGACAGCAAAAATGAAAAGACGTCTGTATTAGTCCATTTTCATGCTGCTGATAAAGATATACCTGAGACTGGGTGATTTATAAAGAAAGATAGGCTTAATGGACTCACAGTTTAACGTGGCTGAGGAAGCCTCAAAATGATGATGGAAGACGAAAGGCATGTCTTACATGGCAGCAAGCAAAAGAGAATGAGAGAACCAAGTGAAAGAGGTTTCCCCTCATAAAACCATCAGATCTCGTGAGACTTATTCACCACCAGGAGAACAGAATGTGGGAAACTGCCCCTATGACTCACTTATCTCCCATTGGGTCCCTCCCAGAACAGAACACATGGGAATTACAGGAGCTACAATTCAAAATGAGATTTGGGTGGGGACACAGCCAAACCATATCAGCACCCCATGTTCATGGACTGTAAGAATTAATATTGTTAAAATGACCATACAACTCAAAGTGATCTACAGATTCCATTTAGTCTCTATCAAAATACCAATGACATTCTTCACAGAAGTAGAAAAAGCAATCCTAAGATTCGTATGGAACCATAAAAGACCCCTAATAGCCAAAGCAATCCCAAGTAAAAAGAAAAATCTGGAGGCATCACACTACCAGATTTCAAAATATACTACAAAGCTATATGCTATTGTTTGGATATGGTTTGTCTGACCTCTCCAAATCACATTTTAAAATTTAACCCTCAGTTTGGTGGTGTGGGTAGGAGGGAACGAATGGGAGGTGTTGCGGTCATAGAGGCAGATCCGTCATGAATGGCTGACTGCCACCCTCATCTTCACAGTAGTGGGTGAGTTCATGCTCTATTATTTCTCATGAGAACTGCTTGTTAAAAAGAGCCTGGCACCTCCTTCTCTCTCTCTTGCTTGCCTCCTCTCACCATGTGATGTCTGTACATGCCAGCTCCTCTTCCCCTTCTGCCATGATTGGAAAAATCTTGAGGCCCTCACTCAACACTGATGCCAGTGCCATGCTTCTTCTACAGCCTACATTAGCGTAAGCCAAATAAACCTCTTTTCTTTATAAGTTACCCAACCTCAGGTATCCCTTCATAGCAACACAAAGGAACTAAGGCACTATAGGAACCAAAATAGCATGGTACTAGCACAAAAACAGATAAATAGGCCAACGAAACAGAATAGAGCACCTAGCAATCGATCCACATATTTACAGCTCACTGATTTTTTTTAAAGGCACCAAGAACAGTAATTGGGGAAAGGACAGTTTCTTCAATAAATGGTGCCCAAAAAACTGGACATCCATATGCAAAAGAAGGAAACCATACCCTTATCTCTCACCTCATGCAAAAACCGACTCAAAATTGATTAAAGACTTAAAGCTAAGACCCAAAACTATAAAACACTACTAGAAGAAAACATAGGAGAAACATGTCAGGACATTGGTCTGGGAAAATAATTTATGAATAAGACCTCAAAAGGATAGACAGCAAAAGTAAAAGTAGACAAATAGGATTATATCAAAATAAAAAGCTTCAACACAGAAAAGGAAACCATCAACAGAGTGAAAAGCCAACCTGCAGAACAGAAAAAAATTATGTGCGTAGTATTCATCTGATGCGGGACTAATGTCCAGAATATTCAAGGAACTCAACAGCAAAAACACAAATAATTTTATTTAAAAATGGGTAAATAATCTGAATAGACATTTCTCAAAAAAAGAAATAATCAACAAATATATAAAAAATGCTCAACATCACTAATCATCAGGGACATGCAAATCAAAACCACGATGAGATATCATCTCACCCCAGGTAAAATGGCTATTGTCAGAAAGACAAACGATAACAAATGCTGATAAAGAACCAGAGAAACCAGAACTTTCATACACTATTGGTAGGAATGCGAGCTAGTGCAGCCACTGTGGAGAACAGTATGGAGATTTTTCAAAAAAAAAAAAAAAAACTATAAATAAAACTACTACATAATCCAGCAATCCATTACTGGGTATATATCCAAAAGAAAGGAAATCAGTATATCAAAGAGATATCTGCACCCCATGTTTAGTGCAGTACTATTCATAATATCCAAGATACAGAATCAACCTAGATGTCCAATAACAGATAAATGGATAAAGAAAATGTAGTATCTATATGCAATGGAATATTACTCAACCATAAAAAGAATGAATCCTATCATTCATGGCAACATGTCACCCAATGAGCCTGGGGGACATTATGTTAAGTGAAATAAGCCAGGAACAGAAAGTTAAATAATGCATGTTCTCATTCACATACGGAAGCTAAACAAGTTGATCTCAAAGAAGTAGAAAGTAGAATAATGGTTACTAGAGGCTGGGAAAGGTGGAGGGGAGAGGGAATAGGGATGGATTGATTAAAGGATGCAAAATGAAAGCTAAATAGGAGGAATGAGTTCTAGTGTTCTATAGCACTGTGGGGTGACTACAGTCAATAATAATTTATTATGTAGAAGAGAGGATTTGGAATGTTTCCAACACAAACAAATGATAAATGTTAAGAATATGTGAATTACCCTGATCAGATCACTATACATTGTAAGTACTGAAATTCACTATGTGCCCCATAAATATGTACAATTATATGACAATTTTAAATTTTTAATTAAAAACAAGTAGAAGATGGAGACTCACAAAAAGTTTCAAATCAGTGGAAACACGTCCAGAAGTGGCTTAGGCATGTCCAGCACAGACAAGAAAGGCAGGAAGGTAGGTCGGAGGCTCACACTCTTCAGGCTGAGTCTGCGAAAGACTTAGAACAAGATTTATCTTCGTGATGCTTTGAGGATACTTGGTTTTAATTCTAGGATTCAATGAGAGATGTAACAGATTAGATTTGATGTAAGGAAAGATTTGGCATCTGTCCCACCCATGTGGTTAAGTAGTCCAAGTGGAAACTTTCCATGGTATGCCAGTAGATCTCCCAGGGTGGGCCCTTCCAAGTGGCATGAGAAAATATGTCCTCAGTTTTAGGGCAAAAATTGGTGATTCCTAGCTTTTTATGATTGCAGATGCTTCAGGAAATCTGGCGCCTTTTTGATAGTTGCTTTTGTGCCACAAGGGCAGCATTAAGTAGTTGTGACAGCAAATCTATGCTATCTTCTCTTTCAGGAAGAGCATGCTGACCCCTGGTGTGAATGACTGCATTTTTCGGGTCTTAGAAGGTAGTGAGGTGATTTAAAATGTTCAAAAGAACTGTGTGTGCTGCCTCATGATCTTAACCCATCCATCTATCCACTCTGAAGATGGTACTAGTTGGTCAGCCCAAGTTGTGTCTAACTCATGGAGCCAATGGGGGAAGCTGGGAGCAGGGACTCTTTTGCGGTTTTTTTCCGTATTCATTGGAGAATGGTGAACAGGCTTTTACAGGCCAAAATAAGCTGGAAAGTTTTTGGTGTTGAGTATAAATGAAAGTCAGGGAGATGATGAAAGAGCCGATTAAGATATCCTGTCTTCTAACAAAGCTGAGAAAATGGGTTATTTTGACCACTTTGTGTGACTTTAGGTAAGGAATCACTCTCTCTGGGTCTTGGTTTCCTCGCAAATAGAATGAGAGGCACTAAGGAGATGCCCAAGGCTCCCCTTCAACTGAAAGGCACTCAAAGAGCATGTGATTTTCCCCAGTAGGTGCCCGGTTAGCAAAGTAAGTACAAAGGAGCAAAGCTGGGGTTTGAATCCAGGTTCATGCACTCCAAAGCTCTGCCTCATGGATTCATGAATTTGTGGCAAGTTTAAGAGCCACAGAGCCAGACGGAAGCCAAGAGACAAGAAGATCACATACAATTGTTAGCTCCTGCCTAGGGCCTTTGCATTTGTTGTCCCTCTGTGCTAGACCATGCCTCTCCCAATATCTGCACAGCTGTCCACACCTCCTGCAGCTCTCTGATCAAATGCCACATTCTCACGGTTAGCAACCCCCTCCCCATGTTTCCCAGCCCCTTACTCTGCTATAAAATCGGCTCACAGCACTTCTCCCCACCTGACATGTTTAATGTAGATTCCTCTGTTAACCCTTTTGTTGCCTGTTTCCCATGTCAGCTCCAAGAGGCAAACCTGTTTTGCTCAATCCTTTTGGGGGAACAAATGTGACAGGGTGGCCCGTGGCACTGAGACTGTGTGCTAACCCCTGCGTTGCTACTCAGAATACCCTCCCAGAAGGACGCTAGTGATGAAAAGCCATGCATTTTTTATATGCAAACAAAAGGCAAAAAGTTCCCAGATACCAGCCTCTATGCTGCTGTTAAAGCCCTCTGTCTCCAGGGATGACAGTCTCCTGCCCTTTTTGGAAGCTGTTGAGTTACCAAACAGCTACCTAATTGTCCGTAAAGAGGAAGTCCTTCACTCTCCTGAGAAACACGCACGTGAGAACCAGGGAAACAATGCATGCATGCAGGTGACTGCTGCCTCCTCTGGAGCCCTTCTGACATGGTCATCCAGTTCAGTCATGTGCAGAGGACATTCATCCATTCAAACGTCCACTGGAGAAAAACTTATGGCCTCCTAGCCAGTGGCTTTCCTCAGCCCATTAACCCACTGAAGGCTTCCCATGCTTTAAAAGCAAATGAATGAACAAACACCATGCAGTGCAGTTTCCCTTCATCCTGTGTCCATCTAGCAACTGCCCCGCCTCCCTTCCCCTTCAGAGCCAAACTTCTAACAAAAGAGTCTGCACTAGCCCCGGCCCATGCCCTTTCCTCACTGCCCGTCTCTGTCTCTCTCCTGGAACCAGCACTCATCCTGACCACTTCCCAAAACTGCTTTTGCACTGAGGTTTCAACAATCACCCATTTGCCATTGATTCTCAAATCTTTCCCATAGCCTCAAATTCTCTCCTCACCTCTCATCCTACATTTCCAGCTGTCTGAAAGGCATTTCCTTCAAGATATCGCCTGACGACAGAACATGCTTAGAACTGACCCCATTAGTTCCCCGTAAGCTCTCCAGCTTGCCTGAATTCTCAACAGCAGGGGATGGTAACATCACCTCCAAAGGTCCTCTGGCTAACACTGCTGAAATTTGTCTTTCACTTACTCTTTAGCCTCAGTTTTCTCATCCTTAAAATAGGGGTGATAACTCATAACCTGAAGGGTGGTTTATAGGGGGTATAAATAATTGAGGTAGGTGCCTGGTACCCCATCTGCAGTCCACAGATAATAACCATTATTACCCTTGAATCCTTCCTCTCTGTCCCTTGCCCAGTTCTGACCAAGTTGTGGCAATCCTGCCTCCTAAATAGGACGAGAACACAATCATTCATCTCCAGGCCCACTACCCTGAAACACAGACAAGTCACTGTAGATTCTTACAGTCACCCTGAGGAACCTCCCAGGATCCACCCTCTCCTGTGCCAATCCTGTCTTCCACCCGACCACCACACTAAGCTTTCAGAAAAGCAAATCGTGTTGACATGCAACTGCTTCAAAGCCTTCCAAACATCTGCAGTGCCGATGGGACACAACAGAACTCCTCCAAAGTTATCCCCAGAAGCTTCCATGCTCTGTTACTCCTGTGAACCTCTGAAAATGGGCTATCCCTCATCCTATCCATTCATTTCACAAAGCTGTACTGAGCACTTACTATGTGACAGGCACTGTACCAAGTGCCATCCTAAAGAGTTTACCATCTGCTGGTATAGGCAGTGCTCTGCAAAGGACAAAATGCCAGGGGGGCACAGGACAAGAGGTCATGGGTACACCTTCAGTGGAGAGCCAAAAGAAGGGGGGGCAGGAATAAGTAGACATGGCCAACCGGGACATCCTTGACATTTCTCTCTTGTTGTAGCCTTGTGAAGTCATCCTTGAATGTCAAGTTAATCATTTGTTTCTCTTGGCTCCCACAGGCTAATTGAACATCCCTCTCCAAGTTTTCACATCTACCTTCCCACTAGCTGGTGGGCTCTTTGAGAGAAGCCACCATGTTTTGGAAGAAGTGGCAACTTTAGGACCTGAGGGTGCTCAGTGAATGGACAAAAAGAAGTTGGTTCTTGTTTTGCATGCATGCACCATACATGTGTGTACAAATCTGCCTGAGGGAGCATTCCAGACCACCCACACTAGGCCAGGTTCCTTCATGCACCTCCATTGTTCTGAGAAGCTCTCAATTTCACAGTCTCTGCTGTCAATCACATTCTGTGGTTATTAGAGTAATGAGTCTCACTGCCACTAGCCTACAGACTGCATGAGGCAAAGGACTGTGTCGGCCATGCTCACTGCGGTGTCCAGCATGCAGGAGTGCTCAGTAAGAAATCCTTGCTGGTAATTGAAAGTAAGCAGGCGGCATCACCTCTTTGTTTTATATCTCCCACAGCAGCGAGCACCAGAATAAGCCCTCAGTAACCAGATACTCGTGGAGCTGGACTTATTAAATCACGTATGTTCTCAAATGACTCTAGTGCAAATGATCTCAACAAGTCATGTCTGCAAAGGAAAGTGATGGTGACACAGCACATGTGGGGAGAAAGTGGATTTGAATTCCTGGCCCTACCAGAGAGCAGCTGTGTGGCCTTGGCAAGTCGCCCAGCCTGTCCATCTCTATTTCTTCACCTGAAAAATGGTCATACTGGATTCCTATGAGGTGTCTATGAAATTACCTACACAGAATGTTTAATGCACGCATCATGATCACTCAGTGTCTGCTTCAGTTATTGTAATTACTGTGAGTGTAGTCATGGAATTCAGTCTCCTCCTGGCTTATGTCATCAGGGCCCATCCTTGCCCCAAGCCACCTTATTGGCTAACCTCTCCAGTCTTCCCCACATAGTCAGTAGCAACGAGTTCATCATCCAAAGACCCTTTCATCTGAGTCCCTCCTCATCTGCATACTCATTGACAGCTTGGGGCATTTAGCCTAGGTGCTAATCCACACATGTTCACACCAGGTGTCCTGAGTACCTCATTACTGAGAACAGGTTCTGCTTCTTGGGCCACTAAGCACTTAAAGATTTTTCATTCCAAAGGATTGGAATACAGTGGAAAAGTAAACTTATGCTCAAAGTTATACTCAAAACCTCAGAGTCCTGGTCAATTCCAAAGCTGCCTGGATCTTTCAACAGCCTTAATCTTGCATGGTCTCTTGTCCCTGATCCTGGAATAGCAGCATTGCCACTCCAGTTTCAGACATGTTTTTCAGCATTATCCTGAACACGTGACTAAAAATGCAGACTCCAAGGCTCCACCCTAAGAGTCTCATTCTGACAACGGAGCTTAAGCCCTAACATTCGCATATTCCTAGACTACCTGAGGACCCAGATGCTGGGGAGGAGCTACTGCGGGGAGGTACAGGCCTGCAGTGCATCTGAGCAGAGCCTAGGTGCCTGCAGGGCACAGGGCGCAGGGTGCAGGGCGCAGGGCGCAGGGCACAGGGCACTCACCATGCCTGCTGAACGCCTGTAACTGTGCTGCTCGGTGGCTCCAGACCTCCACCTTCTGGCCTTTGCCCATGTGACCACGGGCTCCTGCACTCTCGGATCACTGCCCACCATGCCCCAACCACCCTCCCCCCTCACAGGAGCTGGTGGGACCCCATGAAGTGCAGCCCAGCCTTTGAGCCCTGAGGCAAGGCCCAAGCGGGCAAGAGCTGGGCTAACTGTGGGGCGTGGCCCCTTTGGGAAAAGCACACTGCTGCTTCCCATCCCACCCTTGCACAGCATGGAGTGTGGAGATGCATGGACTGATGCTAGGGATCCCAGGAGCGATGGAAAGGACAGACACGAGTGGCCACTGAGGTGCAGGAGAGACTGTCTCTTATCTCACTTGCTCACTCCACCCAGAGAGCACATTTTATCATCCCCATTCTGCAGATGAGGAAACTGAGGCTGAGAGATGGAGATGGACTGGTGCCAGATGGTGATGAATGGCAGGGTACAGAGGACTCCCAGTCTGACTGCTTATGGCGGCAGCCACAGGTGAGGCCTGCGGACTGTGTGGAACAGTGCTGCCTACACACTACCCCATTGATGCTCCCTGCACTCCCAGTGAATATCTTATAGATGATAAAACTGAGGTTTCAATAGGTTAAGAGCATTGCTCAGAGTCATAAGGGTACTAAGCAGTGGAGCTGGGCCTAGAATTCAGCCAACCACAGAGGTTTGTGTTGGGCTATACTGGCTCTAGAACGTTCTTCCACATCAGAATGACTTGGAGAGCCTTTGCATTTCTGAAAGTTTGGAGATGCTAAGGCTGTAGTCCCAGGTCTGTACCTCATCTCCCTTCATGCCCCCCAGCACTGCCCCAGCAGTTCTCCAGATCACGGAGATTCTGTCCTGCCTGCTTGCTTTGGAGCACACCCTTTGCCCTGTCTGGAATGTCCCCCTCCCCGAACTCCCTGGGAAAATTCTTCAGATATGCTCACAGTACATGGCTTTCTCTGTGACTGGTCCTCCTCCTGGTGCAAGAATCCACCCCAACATTACTTGCTACTCCAGTAGCAATGATATCTGTTTACTGTGTATACTTTGTTTTGTCTTTATCTGTATCCCATTCTGGGTTCTTACTTTTCCGGGGAAAGTGACCTTGTCCTACTTATCTTTTTATGCCCAGCAAGCACAGGCTTACAGAAATGCTTGCTAAAGACTGCTCCTTGTTGCCTAACTTGCAGGGCCCTCCATAGCCCTGGCCTAACCACTGTTCCATTGTTAGCTCTGGACATTCTGTTGACTCACCCATGCTGCTCCTGCAGTAACAGCATCACACAGGACAGGTGGAGCAAGAAGCCCCACAGGCATAAAAGGCATGGTTAATGCTAACAGCGACCAGGGTCAGGGAAGGGTACATGTCCTAAGGACCCAGGAAGTATGGGCTAACACTGCAGTTCTCACACCTGGGGCCAGGGACCCCAGGGGTCCCCCAGACCCTTTCAGGCAGGGCTCTACGAGATCAAATCTCTTTTCATAATGACACTAAGAGATTTTGGACTTGGCTCTTTCCTTCTTACCCAAGGATACTATGGAGTTTTCCAGAGGTTACCTGAGTGTGATGCCATGGTGTGTGGAAGTCAGAAGTAGATGAAAATCCAGCTTTCTAATATGTTATTGGTGTTAATATGCAATGCTGTTATACTGTCATCTTTCAATAAATGAATATTTTCTAATTTTTTCTTTTTAGATTTTAGTACAGCAAAATATATACTGTGTGTATAGATAGAGATAGAGATAGAATCTCCACATAAACAAATACTCTTAGGGTCTTCAATAAACTGTAAGAGTGCAAAAGAGTCCTGAGACCCAAAAGCTTGACAGCTGCTGTTGTTCAAAAACTAGTCAGTTAACCTTGCTTCATTTGATGCTCCAAAACTAAATGCAGTTAAAAAAAAAAAAAAAACCTTTCATGGCATATTAGATTGGGGACAGGGTGGTCTTTATCTTTAAAGACAACTTTGCTTTGTTTCCTTTGTGATGATGGTGAAGGTACTACAGAATACAAATTTAGGAGGCCGGGCGCCGTGGTCACGCCTATAATCCCAGCACTTTGGGAGGCCGAGGCGGGTGGATCACAAGGTCAAGAGATCGAGACCATCCTGGTTCAACATGGTGAAACCCCATCTCTACTAAAAATATAAAAATTAGCTGGGTATGGTGGCGCACACCTGTACTTCCAGCTACTCGGGAGGCTGAGGTAGGAGAATTGCTTGAACCCAGGAGGCAGAAGTTGCAGTGAGCCGAGATCGCGCCATTGCACTCCAGCCTGAGTAATAAGAGCAAAATTCCATCTCAAAAATAAAAATAAAAATTTAGGAGAACAAGCGTGGAAGATTTTTGTAATTCATGTGAAACATCGGATATTTGCATTAACAATTTTTATGCCCTGATTTGTAAAATCAGAAGAGGAAGTTTGGAAAGACATACATACATCCACTCACACACAGAACACCAGGGCGAAGCTTGGAATTCTGCTGCCACAAGCCAAGGAAGCACTTGGAAGCTAGAAGAGGGGCCTGGAACATCCTTTCATAGAGTCTTCAGAGGAGCCCTGCCCATATCCTGATCTCTGACTTGCAGCCTTTGCAATGGTGAGGCATCCATTTCTGTCAGTTCAGCCTCCCAGCCTGTGGGGCTCTGTGTGTATGTCTTTCCAAACTTCCTCTCCTTGGGACACCAGTCATACCAGATTAGAGCAGACCCTAATGCCCTCATTTTAACTTGATTACTTCTGTAAAGACCCGATCTCACATTCTGAGGTGCTGGGAGATTAGGTCTTCAACATACCTTTTTCTATGGGGGACAGGCGGGGAAATAATTCCATCCATAAGAGTTGGCACTGCCACAAATTTGAGAAATTATAAAGGAAAATGGTATGGGATAAAATTATGAGGCTGAAATCAAGGAAGAAAATAACATATTTTGGTCCATAGTGATAAGGAACTAGAGAAGGTTTCCAGGGCAAAATCTAACAAGACCTTGTTGTGTTCTGTTTTGTCACCATACATATGAGAATGTTATTCAGAGAACCGGGTTTTATGCTGTGAAGGTCCTTGCTGGGCCTAACGGAGGCTTGGAAAGTGGCGCTGGGCTAAGGGGTAGGGATTACTTTCTTTAACACAGCCCTGCTCAGACAATGCAGGTGGGGAGAATGATCTGGACCTACAAGTTTTAAAATCACTTCCAAGACTCTTGCACCAGAAGCCCAGAGGAGGAGGGAATATACAGAGAAGTAGAAAAAAGAAGAAAAGTGGAGTTCTCTGGAACTTCAGCATCTTCTACAACTACAGACCTTGCTGGGGATCAAATGAGTTTGGTTAGTAAATTCAAGGAATTAAATATTGTAAAGAAAGACAAAGTGAGGAAGAAAGTATTGCCAGATTTCGCACTGTTGCAACCATGGTAATGATTTGGGCCAGGAACCTAGATGGAAGTTGACCAAAGGGAGCCCAGCACCCACCATTCCTCGTGAGAAATGCCACAGCCATCAAAAAGTGCTGCACTTAAAGGGGGAGTGTCATGCTGTCTACCTAATCCAGCTTCTCATAACAAATCACTACAAATGTTGAAGTTTAAACCAACATACTGTTATTACGGCACAGTTGCCCTGGGTCAGGGGTCCAGGCCTAACTTAATTGGATCTCTGCTCACAAGCCTGCAATTACAGTGTTGGCTAGGTGGGATGTTATCTGGAGGCGTTGGGGAGAATCAGATTTCAAGCTCACTAAGGTGGCTGGCAGAACTCAGTTCCTTGAGGTTGTAGAGTCACGGTCCCCATTTTGTTGCTAGCTGCCTCCCGGATGGTCTCAGCTCCTAGAGGCCTCTATCCGGTCTGTGCATGTGCCTCCCCCACACTCTCAAAATTAGCAATTGTGTGTTGAGTGCTTCTGATGCTTTGAATCTCTCTGATTTCCCCTTCTGCCCTCAGCAGGGAGAAAGCTCTGCTTCTAAAGACTCATGTGCACCCTACAGTACACACAGCAGAGAACCTAAGATAATCTCCCTATTTTAAAGACAACTGATTAGTAACCTAATTACATCTGCAAAGTCCTCTTGCTGTGTGACCTTACAGATTCATGAGTGTGACACCAGGAGGTCATGGTAACCCTGTATCTCTGGGGAGGCTATCATTGGAGAGTAGTTTTCATTCACCAGAGGATTATTTTCTGGTCTATTCTGAAAACCTCTCAACCTTTCCCAATTGCTTTCTAGTTACTATTGACTTGCCATCACAGTGGTTCCCTTAGCAACAGCTCTCTCCTGATACAGACCACACTTGAGTATTTTTCCACAGAATGTGCTTCTTTCCATTGCATATTCCAAGACAGCTCCCTACCTTTTAGGAAAAGTCCCTCACCATGGGCTACCGCTTGCTTCTCCAGCCTCACGCCTCACTACTGTCCTCTCTCCGTGTTCCTGGCATTCACTCCCAGCCTCTTCCATGTGCATCCTGCTGGCTGGCATTGATGACACCTCCTTCCCCAGTCCTCCACCCTTCAGCAGTGGTTCGGCCTTTAAGACCAAGCTCAGAACACATCTCCTCCAAGGACTGATGTGGAGTCCCCCAAACTGAGTTCTGTGCTTCCAAGTGGCTCCCAGTCTGATTCAATGCACACATCCCCACCCCACAACAAACACGCGCAGCCCCAAGTGCCATGTGCCTGTCCCAGAAAAGGACCTCCAGACTCTGCAGGTAAAGCCAGCAGCAATGCACACAAAGTCCTAAGGAGGTGCCCAGCAAGTATCAAGAGCTCAGCCAGGGTCGCTTTTGTTCCAGCTGTCACTGTCTATGGCCCAAAGGACTGGGACAGCATGTGCCAGCCCAGGGAACACTGAAGAGATGCCCTGACAAGTCCCTGCATGGGAAAAGACTGGAACAGAAGACTGAGCCCCAGCTCTGGGAGCCCCACCCTAAGGAGCGTAGACCCTGGGAACATACATTGTAGACACTGAGTAGAAAGAAGTTGAGTGCTCATGACCATCAGGTCCCCAAGTGGATGGAGGCTGTCACAGAGAACACGTGGCCCATGTCCTTCTGGTCTCTTTCTTATAGTCTTTTAAAAGACAATGACATTGGTTTAGGGTTTTTTTCTGATTACAGAAGCAACATGTGTTCACCAAGAGAGCACTGATCACTGTTAACTGCAGGCCCTGTGTCCTCTAGCCATGTTTTCAAGGGCTCTCACCATTAACCACATGCCACCTGTCCCATGGCTATGTTTCCACAGCAAAGGCTGTGAGGTCTGTCGGCCTGGGCTGGAATCCCAATACATCCACTGATGAGCTGTGTCACTGTAGGCAACTTCCTGAACTTTCCTGTGCTCAGTGTCATCCTTTGGAGAAGAGTGGTCGTGACATTGCCCCCTTCCCCTCCTGAGGGCTCCTCTGGCAGCTTGAGGAGTCAATGCAGGCTCAATTGCTCAACCTGCTGCCTGGCCCTAGTTAGTTCTCTGAGGGAGAGGTTCACTATTCTCCCAGGCTCCAAACCCTTCAGCACCTCGGGGTGGATGGTTGGTGTGTGGGGAGGGCCATCATGATCCGGGTTCTGCTGTCCCTGATTTGGCCAGATGCAATCATGGCTGTCAGATGGCCATGGAAGACTGAAAGCAAGGTGTGGGGGTGCCACAGAAGGCAAGACCACAGGCAGTGCCATAGAAAGTGCAGCGTCATAGGCATGCAGTGTGGCCATCACCCTATGCAGAAGCCAGGTGGGTGTGCACTCAGAGGCCTGGATCTGGGGCTCAGTGAAAAGTTCAGGATCCATTCTCCAGCATACAATGTGCCCTGAAACAGGGCCATACGTCCCCAGGGTACTCACTGGTGATTGGGCTATCAGCCCTGCTGGAGAGAAATCCACCCACCCCTATTGCCAGGACAGGAAATTGATCTGCTTGAGGTGCTGTGGCTCACAATGAGGTTCTGTGAATAGAAGGACCTGGGGCTTTCCACAGGGAGAATGGGAGCCGTGAGTTTGAGCCCAAACAGGCATGTAGGGCGAGGAGCAGAGCAGCCGGAGGTGCTGGAGGCCAAACTGCTCAGGGGACTGACTGCTTTGTGCAGACTGCAGGCCTGGGGGGCAGACCCCACTCTAGGCTCCCTGAGGAGGGGATAGCATCTGGAGGAAGATGGTAGCCTTCAGAGAGGCTCCCCCACAAATGCCAGGGTCTTTGGGTGGGGAACAACTCAGAGGGCAGAGTGTAAGTCCAGGCCCAGAGCCAGCCGAGTCCCTGGGGCCCATGGCTCAGGGGACCGCAGCAGCAGCGGAACAGGGTCTGCCCTGCAGGCCCAGGGAAGCAGCTGGCAGGTGCCTGGCTTTGGCCTTTGCACAGCCTACTGTGGTTGAAGGAGTCGGGGCCTGGGTGGTGGCCCTGTTTGGACAGGCAAAGAGAAAGGGGGAGAGAAAAGCTCACATTCTGCTCTTTCCAGATTGTCTTGCTCAGGGGGAGAGGACTTGTTCCCCGACCAAACTGAGGGTCAGGCTGCTTTTTCTTGTGGCTCAATAATGAAATGCAGATGAACTGGGGAGGAAGCGAGTTTTTATTTCTGTAACTGGTTACAGAGAGAAGGCCTGGAAAATATCGCCAGACCAACTCAAAATCGCAAAGTTTTGCAGAGCTTATATCCCTTCTAAGCTGTATGTCTCCCTGTTAGTGTGCATTCATCTAAAAAGACGTAACTGATTAACTTTTGGTTTTTCTGAGACGGAGTCTCGCTCCGTTGCCCAGGCTGGAGTGTGGTGGCACGGTCTCGGCTCACTGCAGTGTCCGCCTCCCGTGTTCAAGCGATTCTCCTACCTCAGCCTCCCGAGTAGCTGGGATTGCAGGTGCGCACCACCACACCCAGCTGTTTTTCTGTATTTTAGTAGAGACGGGGTTACACCATGTTGACCAGGATGGTCTCAAACCCTGGACCTCGTGATCCCCCCCACCTCAGCCTCCCAAAGTACTGGGATTACAGGTGTGAGCCACCGCACCCGGCCAGTTAACTTCTTTTAATCTATAACTAAGATCTGAGTCCTGAGGACCTCCCTCTGGAGCCTCAATTTATTTGATCTAAATGGGTCCGGGCGCTGGACTGATTACCCGTATCTTGTCTCCTGCTAAGTCATGGAGGTTTGCGGAGTTCCTTTAATCCCCAATAAAACTTGTTTCTGGAGGCCTGGTGAGTTTCTTCAGATCCTCGATAAAACGTATTTGATCCTAAACGGGTCCTGTTAAGAATTCTTTCATTGTCTCGCGTGCCTCATGGCCCAGGAAAGGCCTGGGAAAAACTCTCGGTGGGCTTTCGTTACATTCCAGCCTTTGTATAAGGGCGCTGGCTCTTTCAGCTTTTACTATTTAACTTCACCACTGGGTCAGTGCTGAAACAGTTGTTACGGAGGCTGATTACTGATACCTGACCTGCCACAGATTGAGGGCTGGGAAAAAAAGCGGCCCCCAGGGGTCTCAGTCTTCTGTGCCAGGCCCTGCTCCTGTGTCTGGCAGCCAGAAGGCCCATTCCCAGAGCCCGTCTAGGGCCAGACTGCCCGGGGCGTGGCCTTCCTCCCGGCACCCTGCCATGGGAGGGGCCGGGAAAGCGACTGCTCTGTGCCATCTTCATCGTCAGGAAAAGGAACCCGTCACGAGGCTCACCGAGAGCAGGTCATCCCAGGCCAGGAACAGGTGGAGGCCAGGAGTCCAGAAAGGCCACAGAAGAGGGCTGGAGCCTGCGGGAGAAGCAGCAGGGGGTCCCGGCCATGCCCCTAGGTTGGCCTTGTCATTCCCAACCAACTGCGATGGCACACAGACTTCCCTTCCAAGGCAGTGAGTCGGCAGGCAATTACTACTCAGATGAGCCTAAAATGAATACAACACATGCTGGCCCTCCACGGACCTGGGGGTGCCATCCATAGAAGGCCAGGGCACAGGCCTGAGGACGGCGCCCCTGTCAGCCCTCTCTGCTCAGGGCCAGACCTGAGGATGGGACCCCTGTTAGTTCTTTCTGCTCAGGGGAAAGGCCAGAGGATGGGACTTCTCTTCATCCACTGTGCTCGGGAAACAGACGTGAGGACCTAACTCAGTCCCCACTGCTAAGGGAAACAGCTAAGGCCATGGCATCTGTCAGCCCTCTCTTCTCCAAGGCAACCAGGGAGCGGGAGACTTCTTAGTCCTCTCTGCTCAAGGGACAGATCTTAGGTCGTGATCTCACTCAGTACTCTCTACTCAGGGGCGATTCATAAAGGGACGCCTCTCCACGTGCACGTGTTACTTAGCAAACATGAGAACAGGAACTCTCTCCGTCCCCTCAGCTCAGGGGACAGGCCTGAGGATGGGACCCCTCTCAGTCTTGTCTGTTCCCAAGGACGGGACCTGTCTGAGTCCTCTCTGCTCAGCTTCACCCGCCATGATTGGGCTCTGATCCAGCTCACTCATCCACTGCTCAAGCTCTCTGCGAGCCCAGGAGGCTGCTGCTTATTGGAGGGGCTTGGTCAGTCCCTGGGCGCCCAGGAAGGCACCTTGGTGGACCTTTCTGTCCCCAGGCCACCCTCCCCCCCGCCAGGGGCACTTGGTGAGGACAGTGCGGTGAAACACATTGCTTGGTGGGAGCCGTGCAAGCTGGAACGCGCCAAGGGCCTGTGGGGATGAAGCGGGTGGGAGGCCCCGGTGTGGGGCCCGCCCCTCAGGCCCAACACAATCTCCTTGCTCTGGGCTGGTGGGGAAGCAACTGGTTCCTCCCGGTACCTCCTTCCAGACTCCCTGGCTAGACCCCTTCCAGGGTTCACAACCCAACTGTCCAGCATGTGTGCTCGCACGCTCAGTGACACACACACACACTCACTGACACGCTCATGTTCCAGAGACATGCACACACATTGAGTGACTTGTTCACATTCAGTGACACACATGCTCACACACATTGACAATACATGCTCATTGACCCACCCACATTTGCAGTCAGCACACACACAATGACTCGCAAACTCACACACATACACTGACACATATTCAGTGACACATTCATGCTCTCGACACACATTCAGTGACATTCTGCTCACATTCAGTGGCACACACTCATTCCCACACACACTCCCACTCACGCAGGTTCAGTGATGCAGTCACATGCTGTCACTTACATTCACGCACACACATTCTCAGAAACGCATGCACATGCTCACACACACACATGTACACGCCCAAACACACCCGCTCAGACACTCACACTCACGCCTACTGGGGAATCACGGCACACGCAGGTCCATTCTGAACAGGGAAAACCAAGGAGCCCCGACAGGCCCTGGCAAGGTCAGCCAGTCTCTATCCTCTTTCCTCTCCTCCTGCCCCCCA
>NW_016107914.1:900730-903867 GCF_001604975.1 Cebus imitator | reverse complement strand
TGGCCCGTTGGGGGAAGAGCCAGCCCCAGGAGGGCTTAGCGGGGCGGGTTCCAGGATCCTCAGGCCCCCACCAAGAATTGCCCCTCTGGCCACAGTGCTGAGGGAGGATTGCTGCCCTGGGGACTCACCCAGTCACTGTTCATAGACACCAGCATCCTGTCACTAGGCTCCATGCAGCCCAAGGAAGCCCACTGGTCCTCAGGGACCCTGCCCTTCACACACCCCAGTGTCAGCCTGGCCAATGTGGCCTTCACCCTACTCAACCTTATCCCCAGTCAACCTCACTCCCAGTTTCCCACAGCAGAGGCAAGACCAGCTGGAACACGGAATGAAATTTATTGAAGAGAAACACATACTGAAACCATTGAAGAGAAGGGAACCACAACACAGAGAGAAACTGCAAACAGCCACCACAGGCCACAGGTCCCAGGGCCCCTCCTCTTGGGTTTCTGGCAAGTCGCCTCATCTGCCTCCCCTCCCGCTGCGGCCCCCTCGGCCACCTCCCTCCTTCCCCAGGGCCCCAGGTCCACCTCTTGCCAGGACGGTGGACTCTGGCAGTGTCCACTGGCTTCAGGAAGCCCCCTCTCAAGCCCATCTGCTGGGGCAGGGCCCTGCCTTATGGCTTTCACAGGACAGCCACAGGACACTGGAAAACACAGCAGAGAACACACCACCAGGTCAAGGAAACTGAGTCACAAGTAACAACAGGGGTGGAACACCAAAGCACAAAGCTCCCTGGGGAGCCTCAGGCAGGGCAGCCCCACTCTGTCCTGGGTCCAGTTCTTCCCACAGTCACTGTCACCATCACGGTCACTGGGTAAGCATCCACCATGTCCTGATTCCTCTTTTCCTCCATCTCCCGGGATTGCGCTGGGGACCTCCGGGGAGAAGCTGCTCAGAGAAAAACACACACAGCTCCACAAGAACAAGTAGCCCCTGGCATAGATCTACACCGGGAAAGCAGAGATGGTGCTCACAACAAGGGACAGACAGCAGGGAGCACAGTGTGGGCTTGCAGGAAGGTCACAGCACGTGTCCTGGGCCCAGAGGCGGCCGCCCAGGTGGGCGCACAGCACACAACTTTGTGCAGGAACAATAGCTAGCAGTGGGTGGGCGTCTGTTGGGTGTGTGGATCACTATAGGGCCTATACAAGTAAGGGTGGGATTTCCAGAATAGGGGCTGACTGCCCAGGGCATGGTGAGTGGGGGTACCACTCTTGGGAGACCCAGGCAGCTGGCACCCTTGAGAGGGCCTGTTTCCTGCATCTCTCTTAACCCAGGACAAGGGGTGGAGGCAGACATCTTCAGGTGCCCCCACCCAGGCCACGGCTGGCCACTCAGGGATCCCTCCAGGCCAGCCCCCCATTTGGAATCAAATGTGGTCATCTGGGTCATGGTGAAGGACTGGGGGTGGTGGCCAGGGCCCCTTGCGGGAGGTGGGAGGCACTGCTCCTGATGTGGGGTGAGGAACTGGCCCTGGCCTGGCCTCCGTCTGCCTCCAGGGTGCTGCTGCCTGAGAGGAGAGGAGGCCCTGGGGCCCTCGGAGACTATTTGCCCAGGGAGGACTTGGGCTGGCCCGCCTCCCCAGCCCCATCCTCATCTTCGTTTTCAGACTCCTCCAAAATGGGCTTGAGCCCCTCCTGGGGAGGTTCCTCAGCCTTCTGTCCTCCTACCTGGACAAGGCCCTCTGGCTCCCAGCTGGGACCTCCTGGGGCCATGTCGACTGCACTGCCCATCTGGGCTGGGAGGCCACCAGGGACATTGATGGGCCCTGCCTGACCTAGGACTTTGAGGCCGGCAGGGGCATTTTCATCTTCCCCAGTGGCAGGGGTGCCCCTGGCGGCCTCTTTGGTGGCAGAAGGGGCCTTGGCATCATCTTCTCCGCTGGGATCAGCGTTGCTGGCATCCCCATGGGCTGGGGAGGCCTGGGCGACATCTCCTCGGGCAGGGGCCATCTGGGAGGCAGCTGGGTCTTCACTCTCCACTGGGGCCTCTGGCCAGGCTGCACCCTGCTGGCTCCTCGCTGGGGAGGCCGCCCACACTTCCATCTCCCGGATGAGCCGAAGCAGCCCCAGGAAGCCGGGCGGCCTCCTATCCAGCTGCAACCGCTTCAGGGTATCCTGGAGAGCCTCGCTGGGGCGGGCCCGAGACAGCACCTGCCGCAGTCGAAAATGGTTGGCCATGGCTGGGTGGAAGGCCCCCTTCTCCATGGCCTTCTGCAGCAGGCCTTCCAGGCGCACCACGAAGGCAAACAGCCCCTCCTGGGGCCCCTGCGTGCAGGTCAGGAACTTCAGCCGTGTGGTCACCCATGTGTCCCGGTTCCTAAAGGCGTGCCCCAGCGCCGCCAGGCAGTCCAGCGTGGAGAAGCTGGGCTCTTCCTCCAGGAGGCCATTCACGATCTCCAGGGCTGCCCCGCGCAAGCTGCTCAGCACCCGCCTCCTCCTCTCCCTTTCCGATGCGTCGCACCACAGCTGCAGCATGTCGTTGACATGCTCCAGCCAGCTCTCAAAGGAGTCTTCCATGCAGTCTGGCTGCACCATCCCGGAAAAGCGTCTCAGTTCCTGGCGGCCCACAGTTTTCAGCAGAGGCCACAGCGCCCTGTTACATGACTGGGTCCAGGTCTCGACCTCACCTGCGCCTCCTGCCTCACCTGCGCCTCCTGCCTCACCTGCGCCTCCTGCCTCACCTGCGCCTCCTGCCTCGTCTTCACCTCCTGCTTCGTCTTCACCTCCTGCTTCGTCTTCACTTCCTGCTTCGTCTTCACTTCCTGCCTCATCTGCACCTCCTGCCTCATCTTCACCTCCTGCCTCATCTTCATCTCCTGCCTCATCTTCATCTCCTGCCTCACCTGCACCTCTGGCCACTGCTTGACCCTGCAGCCGTGCAGGGAAACTGGCCATATCCTGAAACTCAGCACCAGGAGCCTGGGACAGGGAGATCACATTCCAGGGTCCCCCTTTGCCTGGTATTTGGCGGGGAATCAAGCTTCGGTTTAAACCCTCAGCGAACTCCACCAAGGCTGCCCTGGCCCCGAGCCCCCTTCTGAAGACCTTGGTGAGCACTCGGTACCTGCCCAGGGGCGACAGGGCAGCCCGAACAGCCTCCTGGAACTCATGTTCCTCGCAGTCATCAGGGAT
>NW_016107914.1:860364-899835 GCF_001604975.1 Cebus imitator | reverse complement strand
GAGCCCTCCCCCCACAGACTCCTGCAGCCGGGAACCCCCTCCTCCCCTCTCCGCGTGCGCTGGGCCCGACCGGGACCCCCTCTCGCGCCCACTGCCTAAGGAGGCAGCGATCTGGCCCCTGCCCACTGCCCCCGCTGTCACTCTGGGGTCCCGCTGGCGACTGCTCACTTTCTCCGACTGTGCGGACGCTGCGACCACCCGCGGAAAAATGCCGCCTTCGGGCTGCGGAGCTCACTCTGCAGGCTGCCTAGAGGCCCTGGAGCAGGAGAGTGGAAGATCGTGCCTCAGTCACGCGGCTGCACTGCGCAACGCTGGGGGTCTTCCAGGCCAGCTGTGCTAAGGCCACATGGGATTTCCGCTTTTCCCAGAAGTCCCAGGTAGATGAGGAAGAAAAATTTCTGAGTCTTTGCGGAAGACAAGTGGCTAGACAGGAGGAGACTTCTGTGTTGCCCTGGCAACAGGACCTGCATGGTAAGGGCTTAATGTTCCAAGGCTTGGAGCCTCTGGGAGCAACAGGCCCACCGATTGGTCCTCCACCATCAAAATGACCTCCATCAGTAATGGTGGCAAATTGCTTGTGTGGGTGGACTAGAAATCACGAGCAGGAGAACCTAAGACCAGGTCCCCAAGGTATTCACAGCCTGCCCTGATCATGCCTGGAATCCCTACAACACAGATTGATTGCTGGCTGTGTTCCTCATCACAGCTCTTTACTGGCCAGCCTTCAACCACCTGGGCAGCCATTGCATAGGAAAGCTGGGTGGCCTATACGTGTCACTGAAAATGTATGCCCCTCATCTGTAAATGGGCAATAAAACACTTTCATTTTTATATATTGCTGGATATGAATTTCTAATAAATAGCTTTGCTACACAGTTCATGACAGATATTTTTCTGTAATTTTCTGGTTTTACGTCATCTCTTTTGATCAGGATTTAGGTTTGTACTGGCCCCACAAACTGAGTATTTTGAGGGTTTTTTGTTTGTTTTAGCTTTAGAAATGTTTTTTGATAATAAATATATTTATGAACTATAGGGCTATTTCTTTTTTCTATTCAATCCATTGGAAGTTTTGATAAATTGCTTTGTTTCCAATGGATTTGTCAATTTTATCTAAGTTGTCAAAATTATTGTCATAAAGCTAATATTCCCCCACTATTCTTTTAATGTCTGATGACATCCCTCTTTCGTGGTTGATATTAATGATTATTTTCTTTTTTCTTGATTAGTCTTCCGAAGGGCTATACATTTTGTTGCTCTTTTAAAATATGTATGATTTACTTACTTTTAGTCTGTTTTCTATTGTTGATTTCTGCTCTTATATCTCTATTGTCTCCTTCCTTCTACTTCTTCAAGATTTACTTTCCTATTCCTTTTCTAGCTTTTTAGGTCAAATGTTTTATATATTTACTGATTTATATTAAATATTAAATATATTTTATGTATGTACTTACTTCTTGTCTAGTGGTTATCTCAACTGCTGAGGCAGGGATGTTGAATCTCCAACTATGATTGTGGAAATGTCTAGTTGTGACTTTATACTGTCAATTTTTGTTTCACATATGTTGAGGCTCTGTTATTGGGTGCAAAAATATTTATGAGTTCTATGTGCTTCTGATTAATTAAACTTTATATAATTATTACCTTTATCTCAGGTGATACTCCACCTTGTCTGCTGGCATAGCCATTCTCACTTTCTTATGCTTGCCCCTTGCATGGTATATAATTTTACAACCTCTTACTATCAACCCATCTGAGTCTCTATATTAATTGCATCTCTTGGAAACAGTAAAAGTCTTGTTCTTTTATTCTTTCTGACAATCTCTGCCTTTTGATTGGAGTGTTTAGTCCATTTACATTGAATGTGATGTTTGATATGTCTGGATTTAGGTCTATACTTTTACTATTTGCCCCATCTGATTTTGTTCCCATGTTCCCCGTTTTCTGCCTGGATTAATCAAATATTTTTCATTTTTAATGTATCTGTTATCTTCTTACCTATACCCCTTTGCATTTTTGTAGCGCTCACTCTAGAGATTACAATATCTTTAACTTTTCACTGTCTACTTAAAGTTAAAATTGTATATAAATGTAAGAAACTCTCCATCATATAGATTCATTTCCATTCCACATCATCCTTTATGCTGTAGTTGCCAAACCCTAGTATATGCTATTAAACTGTTTCCTTTAAAGTCATATTATTATAAAGAAATTAAGAGCAAATAACTATTCATTAATATTTACCCCCACATTTACAATTTCCAGTGTTCTTCACTTCTACCCAAAGATCAAAGCTTTCTTCTAGTTTCATTTTTCTTCCATTTGAAAGACTTCCTTTAGTATTTCTTTTCGTGCAATTCTGTTGATGAATTTTCTTAGCTTTCATGCATCTCAAAAGATACTCATTTCACCCTCATTCTTAAATTTGTTCTATTTCCCTAGATACAGAGTTCTGGATTGGAAGGTTTCTTTTTTCTTTCAGCATTTTAGAGGTACTGTATTGCTCCACTGTCTCATGGCTTCCATTGTTCTGATGAGAATTAAGTGGAAATTCTTAATATGCTCCCATATGTAGTGTTTCATTTTACTGTGACTACTTTCAAGATGTTTCTTATCCTTCCTTGTTTTCAGTAGCTTGACTACGATGTGCCTAGATGTTTCCTTTGTATTTATCCTCTTTGTGGTTCACCAAGTTTCATTAAATTTGTGAATAGTGAACTTCCCAAGAAAAAATGATACTAGAGGAATTTTTCAGTCATTATTTCTTCAGATAGCTTTCCTTCCCCATTTTCTCTAACCCATCCTGGCATTCAAAATACACATTTGACCTCTATATGTTGTCCAACACACCACTGAGATTCCATTCTTTTTTGTCGTTGTTCCTCTTGGTTTATCCAAATAGATCACTTCTATTGATCTAGCTTCAAGTTCATGACTCCTCTGTCATCTGCAATCTGTTATTAAGCGAATCCATTGAACTTCTCACTTTATGTTTTTCAGTTTTGGAATTACAGTTGATTCATTTCTCTTTTTTAAATTTGTATTTTAGGTTTAGGGGTACATGTGAAGGCTTGTTGCATAGATAAACACATGTCATGAGGGTTTATTGCACATATTATTACATCGCCCAGGTATTAAGCTCGTACCCAATAGTTATCTTTTCTGCTACCCTCTCTCCTCCCACCCTCCAACCTCAAGTAGACCCCAGCATCTATTGTTTTCTTCTGTGTGTTCAAAAGTTCTTATCATTTAGCTCCCACTTGTAAGTGAGAACATGCAGTATTTGGTTTTCTGTTCCTGTATCAGTTTGCTAAGGATGGTAGCCTCCAGCTTCATCCATGTTCCCACAAGACATGCTCTTGTTCTTTTTATGGCTGCATAGTATTCTGTGGTGTATATGTAGCATATATTCTTTATCCAGTCTGTCACTGATAGACACTGAGGTTGATTCCATGTCTTCGCTATTGTGAATAGTGCTGCAGCAAACATTCCTGTGCATGTGTCTTTATGGAACAATGCTTTCTATTCCTCTGGATATATACCCAGTAATGGGATTGCTGCTTTGAATTTTTAGCTCTTTAAGGAATTGCCACACTGCTTTCCACAATGGTTGAACTAATTTATACTCCCACCAACAGTGTATAAGTATTCCGTTTTCTCCACAACCTCACCAGCATCTGTTATTTTTTTGACCTTTTAATAATAGCCATTCTGACTGATGTGAGATGGCATTTCGCTATGGTTTTCATTTCCATTTCTCTAATGATCAGTGATTGAGCTTTTTTCATATTTTGTTGGCCGTATGTATAGTTTCTTTGGAGAAATGTCTGTTCATGTCCTTTGCCCACTTTTTAATGGGGTTGTTTTTCTTCTCTTGTAAGTTTATTTAATTTCCCTATAGATTCTGGATATTAGACCTTTGTCATATGCATAGTTTGCAAATATTTTCTCCCATTCTGTAGGTTGTCTGTTTACTCTGTTGATAGTTTCTTTTGCTGTGCAGAGCCCCTTAAGTTTAATTAGATCTAACTTGCCAATTTTTGTTTTTGTTTTGATTGTTTTTGGTGTCTTTGTCATGAAATCTTTGCCTGTTTCTATATCCAGGATGGTAATTGCCTAAGTTGTCTTCCAAGGTTTTTATAGTATGGGGTTTTAAATTCAAGTATTTAATTCATATTGAGTTGATGCTTGCATACAGTGTAAGCAAGGGGTCCAGCTTCAATCTTCTGCATATGGCTAGCCAGTTATCGCAGTACCATTTACTGAATAGGGAGTCTTTTCCCCATTGTTTGTTTTTGTCAGCTTTGTCAGGTCAGATGGTTGTAGGTGTGCAGCCTCATTTCTGGGCTCTCTATTCTATCCCATTGGTCTATGTGCCTGTTTCTGTACCAGTACCATGCTGTTTTAGTCACTGTAACCTTGTAGTATAGTTTGAGGTTGGGTAATGTGATTTGTTCAGCTTTACTCTTTTTGCTTAGGATTGCCTTGGCCATTTGGGCTCTTTTTTGGTTCCATATAAATTTTTAAATAATTGTTTCTAGTTCTGTGAAGAATGTCATTGGTAGTTTGATAGGAATAGCATTGAATCTGTAAATTGCTTTGGGCAGTATAGCCATTTTAATGATATTGATTCTTCTATCCATGAGCATGAAATGTTTTTCCATTTGTTTGTGTCTTCTCTAATTTAGTTGACCAGTGTTTTGTAATTTTCATTGCAGAGCTCTTTCACCTTCCTGGTTAGCTATATTCCTAGGTATTTTATGTTTTTGTGGCAATTGTGAATGGGATTGCCTTTCTGATTTGGCTCTCAGTTTGGTTGTTGTTGGTGTATAGGAATGCTAGTGATTTTTGTGCATTGATTTTGTATCCTGCAACTTTGCTGAAGTTTTTTTTTTTATCAGCTGAAGAAGCTTTGGGGCCAAGACTATGGGATTTTCTAAATATAGAATCACTCTGTCTACAAACAGAGATAGTGTGACTTTTTCTCTTCCTATTCAGATGCCCTTTATTTCTTTCTGTTGCCTGATTGCTCTGGATAGGACTTCCAATACTATGTTGCATAGAAATGATGAGAAAAGGTATCCTTGTCTTGTGCTGTTTTTCAGGGGGGAATGCTTCCAGCTTTTGCCCATTCAGTATAATGTTGGCTGTGGTTCTTATTATTTTGAGTTATGTTCCTTCAATATCTAGTTTATTGAGAGTTTTTTAAATGAAATGATGTCAAATTTTATCAAAAGTCTTTTCTGTCTATTGAGATAACCATGTGGTTTTTATCCTTAGTTCTGTTTATGTTATGAATCACATTTGTTGGTTTTCATATGTTGAACCAAATTTGCATCCTAGGGATGAAGCCTACTTGATAATGGTGGATGAGCTTTTTGATGTGCTGCTGGATTTGGTTTACCAGTATTTTATTGAGGATTTTTGCACTGATGTTCATCAAGGATACTGGCCTGAAGTTTTCTTTTTTTCTTGTGTCTCTGTCAGGTTTTGGTATCAAGATGATGCTAGTTGCATACAATGAGCTGGGGAGAAGTCCCTCCTCCTCAATTTTTTGGAATATTTTCTGTAGGAATGGTACCAGACCATCTTTGTATATCTGGTAGAATTTGTCTGTAAATCCATCAGGTCCTAGGCTTTTTTGGTTAGTAGGCTATTTATTACTGACTCAATTTCAGAGCGTGATATTGATCTGTTCAGGGAATCAATTTTTTCCTGGTTCAGTTTTGGGAGGACATGTGGGTCCAGAAATTTATCCATCTCTTCTAGGTTTTCTAATTTGTGTGTGTAGAGGACTTTGTAGTAGTTTCTGATGGTTGTTCTTATTTTTGTGGGGTCAATAGTAACATTCCCTTGATCATTTTTAATTGTGTTTATTTGGATCGTCTCTCTTTTATTCTTAATTAGTCTAGCTGGTGGCCTATTTTGTTAATTTTTTTCAAAAAATCAACTCCTGGAATTTCAAGCCAGTGGGTTTTATTGTGTGAAGTGAGGTGGAAGTGGGGCCTCCAGGCTATTGCTGCTCGCCCCTTGGATTCGGCCTCTTTCCTAGAGATAGGTACAGGAGTCTAACCTTCCACTTTGCAGAAGCTGCAGCTACTTTTGCGGGAAAGCTGAAGTACCTAAGGCTCCAGGTTTCCCACACATGCCTGAGCAGCTGTTCTGCCAAGACTCCAAGTGGCTCTGTCTGTCAGACTGAAAACTGAAGGCCCTGGTGGAGTGGGTTCACAAGGAGATCTCCTGATCTGAGGGTTGTAAAGATCTATGGGAGAAGTGTGGTTTCCTAGGGTCGCTCATTCACTCATGACTTTACTGGGTAGGGGAGGATCCCCTGTCTCCATGTTGCTCCCAGGTGAGCCATTGTCCTATCTTGCTCTTCTTCATTCTCTGTGGGTCAAGTTGTTTCCTTGATTAATCCCAATGCAAGTACCTGAATGGTTCAGTTGAAGGTGTTGTAGCTACTCGCCCCTTCTGTTCCTCTCCATGAGAGCCACACACACTAGCTGATTCTCATCAGCCATCTTGGCCACTCTCCCAATGGCTTCTTTTCAATAGTTTCTTTTTCTCTACTAAAATTTCCTATTTAAAAATTCATTGTTATTCCCTTGGGCCATGTTTTTATACATTTTACATTTTACACTTTTACCTTTTACACTTAACATTCACATTTCTACACTACACAGTTGGCTTTGTGTAAATCATAATAAGCAACAGCCAAAGTGATAAGTAGGATTGGTGTATATAATTCATTCATTAATTTATTCATATATCCACC
This sequence comes from Cebus imitator, assembly GCF_001604975.1. Classification (NCBI taxonomy): domain Eukaryota; kingdom Metazoa; phylum Chordata; class Mammalia; order Primates; family Cebidae; genus Cebus; species Cebus imitator. Next base: position 893,060 of record NW_016107914.1, on the reverse strand, counting down.
CATTCAATAAGCATCTACAGTGTGCCTACTGTGTCAGACATTATTCTAAGTCCTAGAAATTTAGAGACAAATTAGAAATAGTCCCTGTTCTTAAGGAGCTGGCAGAATGGTAAGAAGAGGCAGGCATGTAAACAAATTTAGTAATACAATTTACTGGGGGTAGTGATAGGGTATGTACAGAGTACAGGGGGGATACCAAGTGGCAGATTAACCTGGAAAGGGTCAGGAAAGTCCTCTCAGGGAAGGTACATCTTGCATTAGGATAGAGGACGAAAGACAGAGGTGCATATCAAACACATAGCAAGCAATCATCAAATGGCTTAAAGAACATCAGGGAGAGATGTCCAGTGAGCAGGTGGACATTGAGATTTAGAAAGCAGAAGTTGGTCCCAGAGATCCAAACCTGATGGCATTTAGCCTTAAAGTGGTTGAGTGAAGCTGGGTGTATTAGTCTGTTTTCATACTGCTGATAAAGGCATTCCCGAGACTGGGTAATTTGTAAGAAAAAGAGATTCAATGGACCCACAGTTCCACTTGGCTGGGAGGCCTCACAATCATAGTTGGGGGTGAAAGGCCCATCTTACATGGCAGCAGGCAAGAGAGAAAATGAGAATCAAGCAAAAGGGGAAACCCCTTATAAAAACATCAGATCTCGTGGGACTTATTCACTACTATGAGAACAGTATGGGGAAAACCACCTCTATGATTCAATTATCTCCCACCAGGTCCCTCCCACAACACGTGGGAATTATGGGAGCTATAATTCAAGATGAGGTTTGGGTGGGGACACAGCCAAACCATATCACTGGGTGAGGAGCTGATATCTCCAGATGGCACCACAGGTAGCCTAAGAGGATGTGGGTGAAATATAGTTGTATTCAGCCTTAGTCAGTGAAGGAGACAGGGAAGAATTTGTTGGAACTGAGGGCCAGAAGCCAAGCCTGAGACATTCACAGCAAGTTTTACCTTTATACTTTAAGGACACAGCCTCTAGACTCAGAGCAAACTTCTAAGGCCAGCCGTGTGGCATTGAACAGATTACTTAAACTCTGTTTGGCTCAGTTTCCATAACCATGAAACAGAAATAATAATAGGACCTGCCTCAGGACTGTTGTAAGAATTAGATGAGATAATGTTTATAAAACAATGTCTGGCACATAGCAAACAATCATCAAGTAATAGCCTTTGTTATCAATTTATTATTTTAACGGCTATGAAAAACTAGAGAATTAATTTTAACCCCTTAATCACTATATTGTAACACAGATGCATTCATTTATTTGAGAAATATTTATGAAGCATCTACTATGTGCCAGGCATGTTTTTTGGTACTACCAGGGAGAAATTAATATCTATGGTTTTAAGACCTTAACCTGATGTTAAGATCTCAAGGGATCTATGAATCAGATGGGAGAAAAATAAATCCTTATTTTAACTAAACTAACTAAAATTTAGTGTTTCCCTCAGTTATGAATGTAGACAACAAACTACAACAGGATCGACAGTACATGTGACTTTGTTACCAGCAGAAATAAATATTTTCATATCATATTTCAGTTATTGCCAATAGCTACTATATTTGCTGGAAATAACATTACATCAATTTATGCCATTGGTAAAGAAATTTTAAGTACTGGAATTTTATGTGTTAATGAAGAAGAATATATATCAATATAAAAATCATTATGAGCATGCTTTACGTTCTTGACTATGGTCAGCTCAGGGTCAGTTTCCCTTGGATGCTTTTTTCCCTTGAGTATCAGGACAATTCTTGTTTCTTTTAGTAATCTAGAATTATATCCTGGACACTGTCCATGATGAGTTCTAATAGCTTTGGCTTTTTGGTGTCTGTTATATTTCTCCAGATATGAGTTTGTTGTTGTCGTGGTGGTGGTGGCGGTTTGTTGTCTTAGTAGGCAGTTAACCTAGCTAAACTCACACTAAGTCTCCCCAGTGTTGGGTACCCACTGCAAGCTCCAGACTCCGTTTCCACGGTATTGAGCATCAGCTGAAACCTCTGCTCAGTTCTTTTCTTGGACTCTGCCCCATACATGCATAGCTCTGGGGTCAACCAGAGATTTAGGCAGAGTGTACAGGCCAAACACAGGGCTCCTCCACACGGTGCTTCTCTGCTCCCAGGTGTTGCCCCTCCTGCTTTCCCTCTGCCATGGCCACCCCAAAGTCTGCTCTCTGGGTCTCTGAGTTTTGGTCACCCAGCATGGCGTCCTCTATGGCCCATGCTCACATGCAGACAAGCAAGAAACTTGCCTTTGCAGAGAGGAACAAGGTTACAAACCTCACTGCAGTGCTGAGTGGTTGGGGCTCCGCTGTGGCTTCCCCCAATGACTGGGAAGACATTGCAGGACTCGGGATCCTGCCATGAGAACCACAGCTACCAGTGCTTCTCAGGGAATGGGCGACACAGCCCCTGCCACCAGCAGCCCAGCCTGACTGAAATCTGTGGGGACTCTGCTTCTTCCCACTTCGGACCTCAGACTCAATGGGTAGTGGGTGCATGTGATTGGTGGAGCCTGAGTTAGGTATCCATGCTGTAGCTACAAGGGAACCTGGGGGAGTGAATATTAACCATCTTTGGGATCTATAGTGGGAGGCAAATTATACTTCACGGAATGGGGCAATATCCCAAAGAATGGTTAATATAAAAATAATTGTCATTGTCTACTTTGTATGGTATTAAATGGACAGAAGAAAGAAGAGAGAAAAACACGGATTAAGAAACAAATAAAATACACAAATTACCAGTATCAGGAATCAGAGTGGTGTTATTACTGCAGATAATGATAGAACATCATGTACAACTTTATATTAATAAATTTGGCAACTTACATGAAATGGGAAATTTTCTTGAAAGATACAAATAGCAAAGCTCAGTCAAAAATAAATAAATACAGGCATACCTTGGATATAGTACGCCTTCTGTTCCAGACCAAGGCAATAAAACAAATAGCCCAATAAGCCAGTTACCCACATTTTTTGGTTTCCCAGTGCATATAAAAGCTATAGTGTATTAAATGTACAATAGTATTATGTCTGAAAAAACATTGTACACATCTTAATTTTAAAATATTTTATTGCTAAAAATGCTAATAATCATCCCGCGTTTAGTGTGTGGTGAGGGCCTTCTTACCATGTCCTCATAAGATGGAAGGCAGACATAAAACAGCAAGCTAACCAGATACTGTATGAAGACTCTTTTATAAGGGCCTTAATTCCATCCTGAGGGAGTAGCCCTCTGGCCTAATCACCTTCTCATAGATCTGGGTCTCTCTCTCTTCTTCCTTCTGTCCATTTAATACTATATAAAGCAGACAATGACAATGTCTCACCTCCTAATAATATCACATTGGCAACACCTGAATTTTGGAAGGGATACATTCAAACCATACCATCCAGTCTCAGGTATTTTGTCATGGGAGTGCAAATGGATTAAGACAATTTCCAAATAATTTTGCTCAGTGAAAGGAACCAAACACAAAAGAACACTTATTGTAACATATTATTGTATAAAACTCTAGAAAATACAAACTACCCTATAGTGACAGGAAGCAGATCATTGGTTGCCTGGGGACAGGAGAGGAGAAGAGAAAGGGATAGTCATGGACATGAGGAAACTTTGAAGATGATGGAAATCCTTATTGCCTTGATTGTTGTGATGGTTTCATAGGGGTATGTGTGTGTGTGTGTGTGTGTGTGTGTGTGTAAGCTTATCAAGTTGTTTAGCTCAAACATGACAAATTCACAGTTTATTGTCTGTCAAATATACCTCAGTGTAAACACAACCTACAGAATGGGAGAAAATAATCTGACAAAGGTCTAATATCCAGAATATAACATCATTAAAAATGGGCAAAAGACATGAACAGACACTTCTCAAAAGAAGACATACAAGTGGCTAAGGAACATATGAAAAAATGCTCTTATCAGTAATCATCAGAGAAATGCAAATCAAAACCATAATGGGATACTATCTCACCCCAGTGAGAATGGCCATGATTTAAAAGTCAAAAAATAATAAATGCTGGAGAGGCTGTGGAGAAAAGGGAATGCTTATACACTGCTGAAGAGAATGTAAATTATTTCAGCCACTGTGGAAAGCAGTTTGGAGATTTCTCAAAGAACTTAAAATAAAGCTACTATTTGACCCAGCAATCCCAGTACTGGGTATATACCCAAAGGAAAATAAATCATTCTACCACCAAGACACATGCACCTGTAGGGTCATCACAGCACTATTCGCAATAGCAAATACATGGAATCAACCTAGGTGTTCATCAGTGGTGGATTGGCTAAAGAAAATGTGGTACATATTCACCATAGAATACTATACAGCCTTGAAAAAGAATGAAATCACGTCCTTTGCAGCAGCATGGATGCAGCTGGAGGCTGTTATCCTGAGTGAATTAGTGCAGGAACATAAAACCAAATGTCACACGTTCTCACTTATAAGTGAGAGCTAAACATTGGGTACCCGTGGACATAAAGATGGAAACAACAGGTACTGGGGACTACAAGAGGGGGCAGGGGTTGAAAAACTAACTATTGGGTACTGTGTTCAGCACTTGGATGACAGGATAATTTGTACCCTAAACCTGAACATCACACACTATACCCAGGCAACAAACCTGCACATGTACCCCCTAAATCTAAAATAAAAGTTGAAAAAATAAAATTTATTAGGTACTAAATGTGTATATATAAATATATATGTATATATATATATATACACACACACACATATACACACATTGCACGTAATGGAATTAAGGCCCTTATAAAAGACTTCACGCAGCATCTGGCTAGCTGGTTTCTCTCTCTCTCTCCATATATATATACACACACACGGATATTTATATTGCACATAACATTGGGCAAACTACTTCAACACTTTACAAAGAAAGACATAGAAATGGCCAGTGAGCACATAAAAACGTACTCAACATGATTAGTCATCAGAAAGATTATAATTGAAATAACAATGAGATACCACTTCCCACCCTCTCAAATGGCTAAAAATAAAGGCATCAACCTCAAATGTTGTTGAGGATAGGAAAGAAAAGGAACTCTCATACATTTCTGGTGGGAATGTAAATTGCACAACCACTTTGGAATACATTCTGGCAGTTTCTTATGAAACATAAAACTATCCTATGATGTGGCAATTCACCTCTTAGGTATTTGCCCAAGAAAAATGAAAGCATATTTCCATACAAAGATGTGTACATGAATATTCATAGTGGCTTTATTTATAATCATCCAAACTGGAGACAGCTCAGATCATAACCTGGTGAATGAATAAACCAACTCTCATGTATCCATACAACAGCATACTACTCAGCGACAGCACATTCAACAACATAGATAAATCTTAAAAACGTCACGTTGAATGAAAGAATCCAGACACACAAGAGTACATACAATCTGATTCCATTCATACAGAATAGTGGCTTTCCTGGTCTTCGCCCTCAGTTCCCGACCCTCCACTCCCCCCACCACCATTTTGAAGACGCCCAAGAGGGAGAGGACCCTTCCATTCCTTCGTTCCCTCCTTCGTCTGCTGGTCGATTTTTTCATTCATTCATCTGCACGCTCATTCCACTCCTCCCCACCTCCACCCAAGCGTCTAGCCCGCCCGCGCGGCTCCCCGGCAGACGGATCAGACTCGCCCGCCCAGTTTGCCCCGCCCTGACCCCGCCCCTTTCCCTCCCCGCCCCCTTTCTGGGCCAATCGGGGCCGAAACTGGGTCTGGGGCGGGGCCTCGCTTCCTCAGATCCCCCGGCTGCGCTCGCGGCTCCGGAAACGCGCTGCGGGGCTGTTAGGCTCTGCCGGGCACCGGCTTCTCCGTGGCGCTTCCTGCCACGCCAGGCCTGCCTGGGCTTTCCCAGCGCCGCTCTGCCGAGTGTTGCGCGACGGCCGCCGCCAGGCGTGGGTGAGTGTGCGGGCCACGGGAGTATGTGCGGGGAGCGCGGGACTGGGCTCAGGGCCCTGGTGATCGTGAGGGCTGCAGGAGGACGTGCGGGCCTGAATGAGCTTGCGGGGCCGCGAGAGGATGTGCAGGGCGCGCAGGACCGTGTGCCGGGCTGGAGCGAGTGTGCGGGCCGCGGAAGAGTGCACGGTGGAGGGAGGGGACGTCTCTGGGCGGTTGGAGAGCTGCTTGGCCTTGGGCCGGCCAGAGCTGGGAACGGGTCCCGGATGACTGGTACGAAGAGGCCCGAAGGCCTTCCCGAGGCGGGCGGGGGGCGGCGGTCCCGCGTGGGAATAGCGAAAGTGCGGAGGCCTGCTCTGCTCTTTGGGGGACGCTAGGGGTTGGGAACCGCTCAGGGGCGGAGAGAGAGGACCCCCGCCCCTAGCACCTAGAAGCCCCGTTGGGAGGGGGCGTTGTAGTGGGGAGCTTAAAGGACTTTTCACTGGTCTGGGGGAGGTGCTGAGCCGCAGTCTGGGTGCTGGGTGGGAACAGTTCCCACTAGGGAGTCCCTCCTTTCCTTTTGAGGGGGCGGGATGATGTTAAGCCTCAGCTTGGTGGGGAGGATGGGGGCAGATACGTAGCCTAGAGAGAGAGCTGAGGGGAAGGAGGAGAGAGGAGGCGGTGAGCCGAGCTCAAGGCCCTCTGTCTGAACCAGTCTTTTTCTTTTGCCCTACTGGGGGCCGCCATCTCCCGCTCCAGTGCCTCCGCCCTCTTAAACTCCTTTGCTGGCTCCACCAGTCTATATTTGGGTGATTAATTACATGTCTTTTCCACACACACACCCCACTCGTCTGCTGCCCAAAGCCCATGGTCCCTTTCAAACAACCCCACCAATTCCTGGCCCTCTTCCCAGAGGTCCCACCCTGCCACCCTGTTCCAACCCAAGCCCTCCAGCCAGCCTTGGCCTAGCTGGGCATGCTGCCCCCTCCAGTCTTCTTGGTCAATGAAACATTTCCTCTTCAACCTCAGCCCGACATTTTTCCTTTACAAGAGATTTTCAGATGGGATTGCTGGAACAGCACCTCCCCTAGGTACTAATGCTGCCTCAGTCCTTCCCCAACCTCACCCCCACCCCCACCCCGCAACATTGGGCCTTCAAGTAGAAGCCACTTGCACAGTGTCTGGCCCAGTTCAGTACATCCCCCCAAAATGTTACTTGGGAGATGTACTGAACTGGGCCAGACACTGTGGGTTTTATATATAGAACCCTACTGAGTGGTGATTTTTAGCCTTCTGTCTGTGAGGGACCCCTTGGAAATCTACTAGAATGTGTGAATTCTCTTCTGACCAGCACAGACTTGGAGATAGTGGGCTCCCATTTCAGGAGGCTCCTGGGAAGGAATCCTGTCAATGACAGATTTTGAGAGTTGGAGAATTTGGGAACCTCCAGATTCTAGACAGGCCAGTGTTAAGGAGGTGGAACTCTGCGTCATAATCTCCTGGATGCTTGTTGAAAAGTGCAGATTCCTTGGTCTCTCCCAAACCTGCTTCTCTGCCACATGAGTTCTTAGTGAACTCCAAACCAACTTTCTCACTCAATGATCCAGCCCTTACCCAAACCTGCCTAGGCTCCTTGGATGGCCCTGAGCTCCTTGCAATTTGCATAGCATCCCACCTCACCCCCAATTTCAAATCCTTTGTATCCAGGCAGTGTTACCTAAAGGAAGCTATACTTACAATTTATTTTGATTTTTAGTAAGATGCTTTCCTCAATTAAGTACACAAAGCTTTCCTCAATTAAGTACAACGAACACTACAAAATCCCTTTCTGGTCTACCTTCTGGCTTTTTATAGAAAGGAAATAAGATAGAAACCTAAACAGAAAGAGACAGGTGCCCAGGCAAAGTGAGAGAGGAAACAGATGCCTTCCCACCCACACATACAGAAAAAGGCACACACAAACACAAATACCCCAAGAGAGACAGACTTCCCTGGTGAGATGCCCTCTCCTTAGGCCATTCAGGATTCGAGTAGCAGCCTGTTTGGAGTGGGCCCACATGGGGCCTTCACTTAACGCCTCCTGGCCTGCCAAGTGGAAAGAACATAAAGGCCAGGCTCGGCGTGGCCCAGGGTTTGGCTCAGGGGTTGCATCCTGGCCTGGCTAGGGTGGATCCAGATCTTGGTGGCGTATATTCAGTTGAACCCAGTATCTGGCCCAGTTCAGTACATCCCCCAAAATGTGGGGGACAGGTTCCTGGGAGGTGCACACAGGTCAGCTTCTGTTCACCTGAATTATTGCAATCCAACAGGTGGGGCCTTACCTGCCAGTCTGATCCCTTGGAGTAGCTCTGAGCCATGATGAGTCATCCGTGTGTGTCTCTTTTGGGTAAGTCTGGGTGTTAATGTGTACTGTCTGCTGGCCTTGATGCTGGGCATGCTACCAGAAGACCCTGTGGGTAGGGTTACAACATGGTGAGGAGTATCATTTTGGTTCCAGAAGCACTTATATTTTCATCTATGCCAGTGTTGCTGAACTGTCTGCCCAAAGACAGTTCTCTCAATCCACGCACTACAGCTCACAGGAGAAAAGACATTCAGGAAAGAGAATTTGGAATCTAGTCTCTCTTTTGGATGGGAGAGGCAGCTGAAGGCATCCACCTGAACTGGATCTCTTGTGAGTGGAAACCTTTGAAAACACCCTTTGGGGTATATCTGCTCTTGCCTGGAACTGAACTGAACACAAGCCACCGGTTGTCTTCTGGGTAAACTCAGGCTTTAGGGCCTGAGGACATTGTGCTCCAGGTCCTTATTTAGATGCTTCAGAGAGTCCAGGTGTTTCTGGCACCCCTTGGAAGCTTCTGGAACCTTCCAGATGGACTTTATTTGGGTGCCCTTGCTGCCTTTCCCCTGCCCAGGGAAGGACAGCGCACCTGTTAGAGAATGTTGCTCGACTATTTGTGTGAAAAAATCAGTTAAACGCTGGTCTTTAGGTTCAGAAGCTACCTTTAGCCAGTAGCCAAACATCCGGCAGTGGGGCAGGGGTGTCCTTAATCCAAAGGGAACCAGAAAACACCTGATTATTACTACATTTTGTGACGTGGGTTGTTTTTTTGTCTCTGTTGAATTCAACTCTTCATTTCTGTTCTTCCACATCAAAGTGAAATGATTATTTTGGGTCTCTTAGTGTTTTCTGCTTCCATGCAGTAAAAATTTAAATAAGTTGATTAAAATTTACATTGTGATCTAACCCATGTTAGCAGGAAGATTTGTTCACTCACGTGAGCTCTCGTGTTTTAAAAAGCGTGATTTTTCAAATTATCAGGCAATAGGTTGACATTGACATCATTATTTTCCATTTATTCTAGCAGATGTTTGTTAAACAGCTGCAGTATAATGGTGCTTGCCTAGGTCCAGTGTGCAATTCACAGCTGACCTTGACAGGGCCTTTGCTTTCTGGGAGTTTATAGTCTTTAGACTATCTTCAGATCCCATTGAAAGAAGGCAAGTAATACTGTTTATATTAAGGATTGGAAATGTGTTTTCCCATAGTATTTCTTCGAGTTTTCATATTTCCCAGTTGTATGTAGCTGTGCACCCTACAAGATTCGGGGCATGCTTTTATGCTGTGAGTGAAAGTGCCTTATGTTCAAGGTCAGCATTACCCTGTGTGGTCCATCGGGTGTGCATTACAATGATTTTCATGTTCCATCTGGAATTGCTTTGACCTTGATTCCCCAAGATCCACTGTCAGAAGGCAGTGGACACCTGCATTTGTCACTTTTGCAACAGCATCCAGCTTCTTTTCCTGATTAGTTCCGCCATTTTAAAATAGAACAGTTGTGCGACATGGATCCTAAATGATCCAATTGTCTCTAGGATTGATGATAATTTTATTCTGAACTGCAGTAGGGATTAATATGTTACCTTTTTTAAAATGATCTTCCTTCACTTCTCCTAAAGCTCTTTTACCTGATATACTTGATTGATTAATTATGCAGAGTTTTGTTTCCTTTTGTGGGAGCAGGGCCCACTTCTTTCCTTTCATTTTTATGAGCACCTGTTAAATGATCTCCATGTGTCCAGGGGCTCTGTCACTGTGGGTGGTGATCACACAGCCACTGAGAGCTAAAGTGCTCTCAGGCTAAGTCCCCTGAGTGAACTGTTTCAGGAAGGGCCACTCCTGTTTCTGCATAGGAAAGGATAATTAATAATTCATTTAGGAGTTGTGGTTCCAGCATTTCAACAGTTAATCATGCCAATTAAGTAAAAACACTTCAGTAGGATTTGCTCGATTAAATGGAACACTTCAAGATAATTTGCTCGATTAAACATGGTTGGCTTGGGAGGAGTGTGTGTCTGTGTGTGTGTGTGTGTGTGTGTGTGTGTGTAGGAGAGAGAGATGGAGGGGGAGAGACAGAGGAATAATGTGTCTCCTTTGCACAGTGAGGGCATGTTAACAGGATGGTTTAAAGGCAGCCCCCAAACACCCATATGTATCATTAGACCTAGATGCACTAAGCCTCACCCCCAGTCTGTCTTCTGGCTGTGGTGTGATATTATAGGTTGAATATTATTTTGCTATTCTCTGGTGTGGTTTGAAAAGTCTCAAATCTTGGGAGCTGGATATTAAGCAAGTTAACCTCTTGGATCCCTGGTTTCCTTCTCTGTGATAAGTGAGTTACGGGAAGGGAGGTGAATGGCTCCAAACGCGTGTAGTGACTGCTCTATTTACCATGCCCCTCCCCACACACATTGACTCAGTCACCCTACAATTTATCAGAGGCCCACTCAGGGCCAGGAGCTGCTGCAGACACTGGGGACTCAGAAGTAACCAAGAATGAGAAAGCCCCTGCGCTGTTGGAGCTCCGTTTCTCCCAGAGACTGTCAGTTAGAAACAAGCAATTTCATTGGATCATGGTTTAGTCAGCAAAAGTGTTCCAAGTAGACTATGATGGGGACTAGAATGCCTTCACTAAAGGCATTCTACAGAGGTGACATTAGAGTTGAGGCCTGACATGGGCCAGGCACAGTGGCTCACACCTGTCATCCCAGCACTTAGAGGTTAAGGTGAGAAGATGGCTTGAGCCAAGAAGTTCGAGACCAGCCTAGGCATCACAGTGAGACTCCATCTCTACAATTTCTGTTTTAATTTAAAAAATTAGCTGGGCATGGTGGCACGCAGCTGTAGTGTCAGCTACTTAGGAGGCTGAGGCGGGAGGGTCACTTGAGCTTGGGAGGTCGAGGCTACAGTAAAACGTGATGGCACCACTACACTCTAGCCTGGGTGACAGAGCCAGACCCTGTCTCAGAAAAATAAGAGTAGCGTTGAAGCCCAAATTCTCAGGAGCCACCCATGAGAAGCTTATGGTACTCTCAGCAGTTTCAGAGGCCTTGAAGTCCACAGCCTTGGCCTTTCTAGGATTGAATGAAGGCCAGCGTGTCTGGATATCACTGAGATGTGGCAGGGCAAGATATGGGATTGGTGGGCTGCGCCAGGGCCTTGTTGGAAGGTTAAGTTCTTAGGTCTCTGGCCTGAGGTCAACAAGAAGAGGTCTCTAACAGGTCCTCTTTCTCAGAGGATGTATCCACAATACCCCCCTCTCCAGTCCATTTGGCGGCCAAACATCAATGTCAATTAGAAGTAAATTTCTAAAAATTGAATTGTATAAGTAATTCATGACCATTTCGTTTTGTACTGGAAGCCAAAGTCAAATTAGACATCGAATGTATACTAGAGGAATCCAGCGGACCAGCCGGGCCCTGCCCAGGTGACAGTGGGACAGAGAGGGCGTGGCTGCTGAGCACCTGAGGATGAACACAAACTCACCAGGGAAGCCCCTGTGCCAGGCAGCCAGTTAAAGATGGGAATGGGGCTGCCTTGGACTCGGGCTAGATGAGGCCTTCTGCCAACACTTCCTAGGTGCTGATAGTTTGCGAGGAGGAGCCCAGAAGTCACAACCCCATGGGCCTGTCTCTAGGCTTTCTGGTCATTGCCCTTCCTGGACTGCCCACAGATTCCTGCCAGCCCTCCCCTGCACTTGCCTTGCCGTGTGGGCATCCCAGGAAATGCTGGTCTTTTGACCCAAGCAGAAGGGCTGTTCCCCATTGACTCCTTGGCCTCGGCCCTTGGCCTTTCACATGCTGAGCATCTTTCTTACCGAAAGTCTTTTAAAACCAAAATATTTTACAATTGTTGTCCTTTTCTGATACCAACAAAATTCAGCTTGGTTACTAAAACTTCTCAGGTTCCAGAAAAAGAAAGCAGATCTTTCTAGACCTAGACTCTCCCCCACTCCAACCCCATGTGGTCACATACACATTGAGATGTGTTTATTATAGCTACAAGTCTTTTCCTTTTCTCTCTTAAAATACAAATATATACTTAGCCATCTCCTCCCCTTCCTTTACCTTCTTTGGGTTTTCAAGGGAGAGTTACTATGTCTGCCTGTATCATCTGTGAGGGATTCACATTTTTGTCATCTGTAGCACATCATCCTACGTTGGCACCTGTTGGTTTATATTGGAACCCTCCAGTTTTCTTCCTGCCGAGTTCTAGGAATCTTCGGTAGTGTCTCCAGAGCTCTTAGCCACATTTGTCATTTATTCTTTCTGCCACTGTTTTTGTGACATTGGGATTTTTCAGACTCTTTCTGTTGGTTCTAGTATTATGTTTTCCATTCTCCATCCGTTTACTTTTAACCTATCTGTGTCTTTATATTTAAAGTTTCTTGTAGACAGTATGTCTTCTTTTTATTACAGCCTGAAAATCTGCCTTTTGATCAGAGTGTTTTGTCCATTTATACTTACCTTAATTATTCACGTGGTTGGGTTTAAGTTTGCCATCTTGCTATTTGTTTTCATTTGCCCCTTCCATTCTTTTTTCCCCTCTTTTTCTTTACCTTTCTTCTTTCAGATTATTGTTAGTACATATTTGATCTCTGCCGTTGGCTTATTGGCATGTATCAGAGTCTTGGAGGACTTGCCAGAACACACAATCATATGTTTTACTTCTACTGATGTTATGAACCCCATACTACCTTATTATTATTTTTGCTTTAAATGATTAATTATTTTTTAAAGATTTAAAAGTGAGGTGGGTAAAAGCGTTTTATATTTCCCCAAATATTTACATTCCTGGTGTTCTTCACGCCTTTGTGTAGATCCATCTTACCACCTACTATCATTCTCCTTCCACCTGAAAGATTTCCTTCAGTATTTCCTGTAGTACAGATCTGCCGGTGATGAATTCTCTCAGCTTTTGTCTGAAAACAAATTTTATTTTGCCTTCATTTTGAAAGGAAATTTTCCTTGAATATAGAATTCTAAGTTGACAGGTTTGTTTTTTTCTTTCAGCACTTTAAAAATGTCATGCACTGCTTTTCTGGTTTGCACTCTGATGAGAAGTTAGTAATTACTCTTTTTTCTCTCTACTTGAAGACTTTCTCTTTATCACTGGTTTTTCAGCAGTCTGATTATTATGGGTCTTTTAAAGTCTTGCTAGGGGTTGATTGAGTTTCTTGGATGTATGAGCTTACGGTTTTCATCAAATCTGGAAAACTATCCAGCCATTATTTCTTTAGCTGTGTTCTTTATCCCTCCCACCATTTCCTCACCTTCTCAGGTTCCAGTTATGTAGGCATTAGACCACTTTCTATTACCCCAGGCTATTGAGATACTGTTTGTTTTTAAAAGCTTCATTTGAGCTAATTTATATTGCTATGTCTTCAAGTTCTCTAATTTTTGTATGTGGTATCTAATCTGCTGTTAATCACATCTAGTAAAATTTTCAATTTAAATATTGTAGTTCTCACCTCCAGAAGTTCCATTTGGTTCTTTTTGTATCTTCTGTTTCTCTCACTATATTCCTGTTTTTCTTTTAATGCTTATATGTCGTTAGACTCACTGTTATCATTGTCTGTCAGTCATCACTGGTCATTTCTGTGTGTTTCTATTAACTGGTTATTCTCCTTGCCATGGGTCACATTTCTGTGCTTTTTGGCATTTCAGTACTTTCTGATTGGATGTTGGATATTATAAAGATTATATTGTTGAGTGTCTGGATTTGGGGTGATAGTTATTTGTGGATCAGTTTGATCCCCTTGAGGCCTATTTTTAAGCTTTCTTTGAGACAGATCTTGTATAGCTTTGGCTCTAGGAATAGATCAGCCCTACTACTGAGGCATGACCCCTCTGGATTCTCTACTGCGTGTCCCAGGTGATCACAGAGGACTCTCTACACTGATTGGTCAAATCTTGAATGTCTCCCTACCTTTGTGTGTCCTGAAAATTGTTCAGCTTACAGCTTCCTGGTCACTCTTTTCCTGGGCTTTTGGAGTTTCACTCTATACACGCATGGCCTAGTAGTCAGGAAAGACTCAGGGGAGGCTTATACAGATTTTTTGAAGCTCTTTTTTCTGCGTAACTAACTCCTTTCTGGAACTCTGCTCTGCAACTTCCAGCTCCCTCAGCTGCTCTGAATGCTGGCCTGTGTCTCCTCAACTTGGCGAAGCCACTGAGCTCTGTTTGGTTCTCGCCACCACCCCCCCACCACCCCCACCCCTGCCAAACACACAATCTCTATGTGGAAATTGCCTCCAGGCAGAAAGCTGGGGCAATCGTAGGGCTCCCATCATCTATTTCTCTTCTCTTGGGGATCATAATTGTGTGCTTCTTGCTGTCCAGTGTCTGAAAATTGTTTCACATATATTTTCTCCATTTTTCTACTTATTTATGGCAGGATGTAAAATACGTTCCTTGTTACTCCATCACAGCCAAAAGTGGAAGTTTCTGTCCATTCTTTTTAACATGACATCTTTAATTTTGAATAAAATTCTTTCTGGAGTAGCTGGATTTTGTGGGCCTTGAGCCAGTGTAAAACGCCTTCCTTTTTACTGAATTATGAGTTGAATTGAATTGTCATCAGAACAGGAACTGTGTAGCTGTTTCTTTGAACTCACTGAAGTGGGAGGCCTATGATGCGTGGATGTCGGTGACTTTGGAAGAAGAAGGTAATTTGTACAAATCGTTCAACTTTTATTTAACAATTTAGTGTTTGAAGATCTTTTCTTTGAGGCTTATTTTTCCAGCTGTTTTGTTGAACTTTTCATTTGGCTGAATGCATTAGAGAACTGCTGTCATGTGTACCCGTCTCGCTGTCACCAGGCTCCTTGTTTCAGTAGGCTGTGGCTTTTAAGGGCCTCACTGCTGATCTAGAAGCCCCGGTTCCTGCTCTCTTGTCTCCGGCATCCTGATCTGGTTTTTTGTTACCTCTACAAAGTTGGAAATGGTCTCTCATTCCTGGTTATCTCTTCTGATGATCTTCATGTGCCTCCTTCCTGTGCAGTGTCAGCATGGACTTCTTCTAGGCTTGTCAGTCTCCCTGCCTCTGGCTCTCTGTCTAGATCTGTCTTCTCCTGGCTATGCCTGGGCTGGCATCTGCTGTTCTTGTCTTGGCTGCCTCTAGCCTGCTTCTGTTCATTCTTTGCCAGTTTGCTTTCCCCACTGTTAAAGGTGTGTTTTCTCTGGCATCTCCATGCCCTGGCTTGTCATTGAGCCAGCACATGAGAAAAGACTCAACAAGATCAGAAACCAAGGAGAAGGAAATCACCAGTGTCATCCCAGGGGACCCAGAAACAGGGCTGTTGTCACTCATGGCTTTTTTTACTTTCTTTAGGTCCACCTACTCCCCAAGGTCTTGCCCTTCCCCAGGATGGAGCCCCAGGAAACCAGGTCCTGGCAGTCCCTCTTGAGATGCCAGAGGCCCAGGTGAGCTGTGCTTCCCTCTGCCTTGCTCAGGATTCTGTCACTGCTCCCTGAATCTGGCCTCGACCTCTGTCTTTTGCCCCAGCATGACACACAGCAGAGTATGAACCCCAGCTGCTGCCTTCCTGCCCTCCCACTGCTTCTCTCTGGAGGCTGCCAAGGATTGGATGTCCACTGGGCTTGGAGTTCCCATCATCCAGGTGGGGGAGCTGAGTTTCCATCCAGGAAAGTGATTGAACGGAGGTCCCTTGGAAAGATAGGAGAGGCCAAGGCCATGGCCCAGGGATCCTAGTTCTTCATCAGGTTCTCTTTTTAGGACTTCTTGGAGCTGTGGTTAGACCTCCATGTTAGCAACAGACACCCACTCTAGACCGTCACCTCTTGTCCCTGGCATTAATGGCACTGCCCCTGCCTCATTCTAAAATAGATGGAAAGAATGATTAGCCCTGGGAATTCTTTCAGGATCTGGTGACATTTGATGATGTGGTGTGGTACCTCACCACGAGTGGTTGAGGAGGGATCCTGAGCAGAGGGTGCTGGCATATTATGGGAATATGACCTCTGTGGGTAAGGATGCCCCAGCCCTTCCTCAAATTCACTACCTGCTTAGAGTGGGACAGGGGGCACATGGCTACCCCCACAGAAGCTCAACATCTCCCTGAGTTTTGGGGAAACACAATGGGTCTGCCACACCTGATATGTCACCACCTCCTCAGGGCGGCAATGGAAAGAACCCCTCTCAGTCTTTCATTGGGAGAGAAATTAAAACACTGCCACTGTAATGTAGAATACTCTTTTCTTTTTAATGCACAAATTATGCAAATTGCATGGCCATTTGATTTGAGTTTACTTGGGAGAAAGGTTGATGTGATCAAGGTCTTGTTCATCCATTAGGGGTCTGCATGTATGCAGTGGGGAGGAGTTTTTAGGAGAGACTGTTGGGAGTCAGATTTGGGAGTTGTGGACGTCCTCGTGTCGGGGAAGAGCATGAAGTTCAATGTGTGAGCACTGAGGGGGTGGACAGGGAGAAAGCAGGGTCAGGATCACCTCTTCCGTGTGGCCACTTGATGATACTCCACAGGAGCCTCCCCCAAGTGGGCCCAGAGCCTGCCTTCCTCAAGCTCCTGGAAGGAGCCTGCCTTTGGGAAATACTTTTGAACTGAATGAATGACTTGCCTAAGGTTACGGCCAGCCTGGTCTTTGAAGAGTGAAGGGGGTTCCCCTTCAAAGGCCTTGCTCATGCTCCTCCACTATTCTCATGTCACCTCTGGCTGTCACCATAACCAGTCTCCTTTTCCATGAGCAGGTGTTCCTGTTTTGAACCCTGCCTTGGCCCCTCACCTGGCACAGGGACAAGTGCTGTTGGTATCAGACCCATCGCCCAGCACAGATCCAACTAAGTACTCTGGTGAGTGAAAAAGAAATGTGAGAAAATCCGGGGAGGCCCAACTGAATTGCAGTGGGGTTTGGGTTAGGGTTGGGGGGCCCAGCTGAGCTCTTGGAGTTGAGGTTAAGATTCGGAGGATCAGCTGGCCTCTCAGAGATTTGGAGTTAGAGTTGAGGGGCACAGCTGAGCTCTTGGGGTTGAAGTTATGGTTGGGGGGCCCAGATGAGCTTTTGAGATTGAAGTTAGGGTTTGGGGGCCCTGCTGAGCTCTTGGGCTTGAGGTTAGAGTTAAGAGAATCAGCTTAGCTCTCAGGGGTTTGGGTTGGGGTTGGGGAGCCCAGCTGAGCTCTTGGGGTTGAGGTTAGGGTTGACGGGATCAGCTGCGCTCCTGGGGGGTTCGGGTTAGGGTTGGTGAGGCAATCTGAGCTCCTGCGTTTGAGGTTAGGAGTAGGGAGCCCAGCTGAACTTTTGAGGTTGAGGTTAGGCATGGACAGGCCCATTTGAGCCCCTAGGGTTGAGGTTACGGTTGAGAGGATCAGCTGGGCTCTCTGGGCATTCGGGTTAAAGTTAGGATCCTAGCTGAGCTCCTGGGGTTGAGGTTAGGTTTGGGAGGTCTCAGCTTGGCGTTTGGGGTTCTAGTTAGGGTTTGGGGCCAAGCTGAGCTCTTGACAGTGAGGTTAGGGTTGAGAGGATCAGCAGAGCCCTTTGGACATTCAGGTTATGTTTGGGAATTCCAGCTGAACTCTGGGGGCTGAGGTTAGGTTTGGGGGCTAGCTGAGCTCTTGGGGTATAGGTTAGGTTTGAGAGGATTAACTGGACTCTTGGGGTGTTTTGGTTAGGGTTCGGGGAAGTGTGATCACTGTGATAGTATCCAGAATGAGGCCCCTCTGTCCCTGGCTTCTGCAGTCCTTGCTTCTGGTGACTTCCAGGCCCTGGCCCTGTGCTCAGTGGCTGTCTCGGAAAGTAAAGGATTATTGACAAAGGGAAGGCCCTTCCCTCCTTCCTCCTCTCGTGCTGCAGTGCCATGTGTTTTCCTTTCAGAAAGCACCTCCACTACCCGACACCAGATGATGGGGGAAGACACCCAGCCACAGGAGATGGCATCCACAAGTTCCCCAAGGGCCAGTGACCCCAGTCCTGAAGTCAAACAGCATGGAGACTCTGACAGGAAGAGAGGGAGCCCACAGAATCTGCCCATAGAACATCCTTTTGCTTGTAAAGAGTGTGGGGACACCTTCCGGCTTAAAGTCCTGCTTGTCCAGCACCAGAGAGTCCACAGTGAGGAGAAGGGCTGGGAATGCGGTGACTGCGGTAAGGTCTTTAGGGGGGTGGTGGAGTTCAATGAGCACAGAAAGAGCCACGTAGCTGTGGAGCCCCGGCCCGGCCCCAGTAGGGCCCTGGAGAATGCCACGGAGAAGAGGGAGCAGATGGAGAGAGAGGCCAAGCCCTTCGAGTGTGAGGAGTGCGGGAAGCGGTTTAAGAAGAACGCAGGCCTCAGTCAGCATCTGAGGGTCCACAGCAGAGACAAGCCCTTTGATTGTGAGGAGTGCGGGCGGTCCTTCAAAGTCAACACCCACTTCTTCCAACATCAGAAACTTCACACTTCGGAAAAGCCTTTTGCCTGCAAGGCGTGCAGCAGGGATTTCCTGGATCGCCAGGAGCTTCTCAAGCACCAGCGCATACACACCGGCCACCTGCCCTTCGACTGCGACGACTGCGGCAAGTCCTTCCGAGGGGTCAACGGGCTGGCCGAGCACCAGCGCATTCACAGTGGGGCCAAGCCGTACGGGTGTCCCCACTGCGGCAAGCTCTTCCGAAGGAGCTCGGAGCTCACCAAGCACCGGCGGATCCACACCGGCGAGAAGCCCTACGCCTGCGGCCAGTGTGGCAAGGCCTTCCGCCAGAGCTCCAGCCTTCTGGAGCACGCGCGCATCCACAGCGGCGAGCGGCCCTATGCGTGCGGCGACTGCGGCAAGGCCTTCCGCGGGCCCTCCGACCTCATCAAGCACCGGCGCATACACAGCGGACTGAAACCCTACGAGTGCGACAAGTGCGGCAAAGCCTTCCGCAGGAGCTCCGGCCTCAGTCGCCACCGGCGGATCCACAGCGGGGCACGACGCTGCGAATGCAGTCAGTGTGGCCGCGTCTTCAAGAGGCGCTCGGCGCTGCAGAAGCATCAGCCGACGCACCACGAGTAGAAACACCCTGCGGAACAGGGACTGGGTCCCCAGAGGTGGATGGCAGAGTCAGAGGAGATGAACAGTTTTGTAGCGCTTATATATTTTGTCTTCCGAAAGGTTGAAACCGATTTACACTGCCACCAGCAATTTATAAGTGTACATTACGCCCATCGAGAGTAACTTAGCTTGGCTAGTTTAACTGGTAGGAAGTACCATCAAGGTATTTCAGTCTACATGCCTTGAAACCAAGAATGAGAAAGGACAAATCTGAATGTGGGGTTGGGGCTTAGAGGTCATCGACTCCAACCAAGCTCCCCCTGACCCAGAGAAACACACAAAGCTGTTCCACGATGGCGTCCTTATAATGTGATCCCAGCTTCCTGAAGACAAGTTGCCCTCACGTTTTTTTTGCCTACTTGAATTTATAAATTTTGGGGGATGTAAACAGAGCACTCAAATGTCTTAAAATATTTAATTTATTAATTTAGTTATACATACATATCGTAAATCACATATATAAAATAATATATTAATTTAGAAAATGCCCCGTTTTGCCACCCTCCCTTTCACGAAATCATTTTACTCTGACTCCTCACTGTCTTCACTAGCATGGGATCCCTGTTTGAGTCATCAGACAGTTTCAAAACATCCCGTCGCTTCCATCCGAGCTCTGTGCAATAGCTCAGTGACAGTCCCTAAGTGAGGTTCTCATTAGAAATTTTCTCCCAAGTCATAAGACCATATTCACAGAACATTAGGACGATTTATCTTGTCGTTTTTCATCTGTGCTGTGACTCTGAAACATAACCACTTAAGGTGGTGCTTTTTCAGACAACCTTTTCAAGCATCCAAAATGTCATTGTGAGGCCAAACACCTGGTAATAGTTACTGACTCTGGGTTAAATGTCTGTGTCTTTTTTTCTTAAACAATTTCAATTTGGTGTCCCCTATAAATATCCAAAAGTAGCATCGACTGGGGTTGTTTTGAACTAATGGGTCTTGTCCTCAAGCAGCACTATTTTGTTCAAAATAAAATAGTTGAGAGCATGGCCCTAAGAAGAGATACATCTCAAAGACCCAAGTGCAGGGTGACACCTGCTTTTGGAAACAAGAGCCTTTCCTGGTATCAGGCCTAGATGGTACTTCTCCAGCCTTCTGTTTCTAGCTCTGTAAAACGGGGGTGATCACAGCACATAGCTCCGAAGGTTATCACAACGACTGGGACTGCCATCGTGCCTGCAGAGTGCCAAGACCACCAGACTGGCACGGAGGTACACACTCAGTGAAGGCCATCTGCTGTCATTGTCAGTTATTGCTGTCATTCTGTGGCTCGTCAGTTCCAGAACTGAGGATAGACCTCAGGCCTCCTGACCACCAATCTCATCTTTTTTCTCTTAGGCAATGACTTAAACACTGTTTCTGGTTTTTTTGCATGCAAATTGTTCATTCATCTCCTTTGACTAGTTATCAAGTTACCTTTGGATATATTAACTTTACATAGCAGTTCTTTCTGTGTTGATGGTAATGTTCTCTTTTCCAGTTTTATTGCTTTGCTCTTTGTAGCAGTTTTATTACATTTTTATCGTGAAAGCTTTTAAGTTTCACATATCCAAGCTTTTAATTTCTACGTTTCATTGCTTCTGTAGCTAGATATGATGACATTTTTTCTAGAATTTTAATTACAAACAAAAAGCTGAAACTCCTGCCCATCGGAAGGTGAGTACACCAGGTGGGCAGGCTGGATGGAAATGGGCCAGAGAAGCAGGCTCTTTCCTCACCCTAGATGTAGACTCCATGTCTGTCGGTGGGCACCACTTGACTATCCAACCTAGCCACTGTGGCACGCTGGAGATGCTCCCATCACAGACTCGCCAGAACTCCGTGACTGTTCATCAATGTAGATCCTGCCAGCAACAGCTGGGCTTGGCCTCACCTAGATCAATGGGGTGATCCAAAAGCAGCCCAGCCGTCCTTGGAGTTCCTGGGAGCCTTGGCAGTGCTCAGAGTGGACTCAGTGACTGAGCAGCAGATCCACCCAAGACATATCTCCTTGGACACAAGAAGACTTGCCTGGACCACCTCCTCCTTTCAGCCAGTGACTCTAGAACTAGAGAGAGATTGGTTCATAGGCTTCTGCTTTGGGCAGCTAGGGGAAAATTCACCCACGTGTTCTGGTGTCACTTCCTGCAGCCACGCCTAAGCTAGGGCAACAGAGCAGAGGCTCCGAGCAGAACCCTGCCCCTCCGATGGCCTGCACTTCATGCTGATAGAAACTGGCAGCACTGGCCTGAGCTATGACTTACAATAGCCATGCCCAGGAGGAGCACTAAAGCAGAGGTTTGGAGGACAGTGGTATTCTTCTGACAGCCTATGTGGCACTGAAGTAGAAGCTGGTCCTCCTGGGGCTCAACTGCCATTTCCAGTGGCCTCCCCCAAGAGGAACAGCAGCAAGGGCTGGCAAGGAGCCTGCCCCTCCAATGGCCCACAGTAGCCACAGATAAAAGCCAGCCACACCAGGGCTGTGGTGTGACTTCCCAGCGGCTGTGGCTGGGGACAGGGACACTAGGAGGGCCTGGCAAAGAAGTGTGCCCTTCTTGTAGGCCCACCAAGGCAGAGGCAGAGCTTCCTAGCAGACACAACTTGGAGGGGCCTCTCAGGCCCCCATCCTGGGAAGCAAGGTCCTACAATGACCCCTGTGACCTTGGCCAGAAGGTCCTCTCACATGGACCCAAGCCACCACAGTGGCACTACGCAGCATCTCCACCCTGACCCCCAGGTTGGAGAGGAGCCAAAAGCATCTGTTACATAGTGATTCCTTTTGCCCTGTGGGCCTCAGTTCCTGCAGTAGTTGTGAATCTGTGACTGAAATCACTACTTTCTTCTCGGATCCGTTTTGTCTTTTCAAGCTGTTAGGATGTGTTTTTACAGCTGTCATTTGATAAAGGTTAACCTCTACCAGGGGCAAGTCTGACATCTTTACCTAGAAGTACTTTGCCATGTCTTGCCTGTTCATTCATCATTTGCTGGGTTTTATGAAAGATCCCATTGAAGTCTAAATGCAGCATTAACTCAGAAGATAGCATAAAGTCGTCACTGCTCTCAGCTGGGACGTGGCGTCTTGGCATCCCTTCCTGCCCTCGTTGACTCTTTCCCACCTTCGGTTCTATAATTTTCTCTCAAACAAATCCTCTTTTACAATTAACACTAAAGATCTCGTCTTTGCCGTCAAGGTTGACAGAACAGCTGTTCATGGTGTTTGCGGTGAAATCCATGTTCTCTTTCAACACAGTCTGTGGCTTTAACGTGTGTCCTGTAATTTGCCGAGTTCATTTTTCGCCTCTGGTAACTTGGGGCTGGATTTCTTTGGACTCTCTAGGTGTACTACTATGTCAGATGTAAAATGTCACCCAGCTTCCTGTCGCATATCCTCGTCTGTGCATTCATGCATCTACCTCATTCCAGTTTTCTTTCTAATCCCGTGTATTCCCATTGTGAGGGAATTTGTTCTTTTCCCAATCCTTTTGTAGTTCATACACGTGACAATGGGGTTTCCACACACGTGTGAGATGTGCTTCCTTCAAACCTCATTACTATGTTGGCAGATTACTTGTCTGACATGGAAAAAGAAAAAAGAAATACATTCTTTTCCTACCATTTGAAAAAAGAAACCCTCCATGGCTTTTATTAGAATTTTGAATACTTGTGAAAATTTTCAAAAGAAAGTAATCGCTTACCATTTTTGCTGCTTATTACGATGAGCTATGTCCATTAGCTGTGTCACTCAACTCTGGCATTTCCACAATAGGCCCCACCCAATTGTCGTGGGCATCTTTCTCGCGTGGTGTTGCATTCCATGTGCTTGATTTTTTGCTAGAACTGGCGCGCCTGTCTTACCTGCAGCCCTGGGTTGTGGCCCTGTTGCATACCATATGATTTGCCACCCCCCTTCTAGGCCACATTAATTCAGCCAGAACTGAACACCTGACCTGAGGGCAGCAAGTAATCATCAGAGCGGTAGAGCTGGCAGAACTGGCAGAATACTACAGACCTCGGACACCACCAGGCCTTCCAGATCTGTGAAGTGCAAACAAGGAAACAGAGCTTCTAGGCATCAGAAGGTATGGGGAGCAGTACAGTACTCAGAGGAGTGAGGACCGTGGCGCCTGATGGGAGGGAGGCCTGGCCATGGTATGTTCTTGGGTTTCTGGTGGTTGCCCTCATTGGTCCACATGTATCCTCAGCACGACCCCTGACTTGAGCCTGCTCCTTTCTATTGTGTTTTGCCACTTGGCTGCTTCCTGGCCAAGTTGCCCCTGACTGCGTGAACACTGTTTAAATGTGAACTGTTTAAATGTGTGTTCTCTCTTTAAGATGGGTGAAAGTCAATGCCTTCTAGTCTCAGTGAATTTCACCTGTGCTTTTATGTCCGGCTGTTGTTCCTTTACAGAACCCACCACGTGGGGGCCATAAAATGAGTGAAGTCACAGCGCACCCTGTTCTCTTATTTTTGAAGTGTTTCATGATTTCCAGCATGTCCATCAGATGGGGGGATTGCTGACTTCTCTCTTACTAGCGTATTACATTCTGCAGTTGTCATTGCATCACTTTGGGTGTTTACTTTCAAAGGTAGAAACTGTCTCTTTACATACTGTCTCAATGTCACTTGCACATCTCTGTCACTACAGCTACATCTCACCCCAGTTTGTATTTCTGTTCGGTTGTTGGCACTTTTTTCTCATTCCCCCCCAATCTCGTTACCTTGTGTGTTTTCTGGCACTCACTATAATTAGCCTTGCACTAGAGCTGTTTGTGGACTTGGCTTCACACCCTCCTCCTCAGCCCTCCCCAACCCATTATATTGTGAGCTCTTAGAAGACAGGGGTGGCCCTTCGTGTCTGATCCCCTACCAAATCTAGCACAGTGCCTTGCATCAAGTAGATTTCAATAAATATATGTTCAATGGCATTGGACTTCCTTGACTTCTTTTGTCAAAGCTTTGTTTACCACTTCCTTTGCTCTTGGGGTCCAGATTGTGTCATGGTTATTCTAGCACTTGCTGGGCACTGGGAGGGAAGAGGGAGCACCCTGATGGAGGAGGCTGGTGTGCCTAGAACCCTGAGCTCTCCCTTGACAGAAGGGGTCTTTCACTCAGCCTCTCCTTACCACAGCTAGGGTTCCCCAAGTCAGAATTCCAGGTGGGAGCAGAAAACAAGATCCACAGCTCCTCCCTCAAGGTCTGGGAATGGGATAACATGACCTTGGGATTTGAGAATCATCCCACTTCTAGGCTGCATAGGGGTAGGGCTGAGGGTTCAGTCCTCTTGGTGGCCTGTGGCTGGCCCTCTCCCTGGTGACCACTGCCTTAGATAAGCCAGGGGCAGGAGCAGGCCCCAATTTCCTGACCCTTCTAAATTTAGCCAGCGGCTCAGCTGTGGAGTCAGCAGCCTAACTACTGAAGGACATCCTGTCCCTTGGGCTCCAGGATGCATGTCCCAATGGGAGTCAACAGGAGGAGACAACCTGACCCCCTACACCGCGCCAGTCTCCCTGGCTTCTGGCAGGGGCCCATCCTCATCACCGCTGTTGAGTCTTCTACCCCAGGTGCAGCTCTGGGTAAGTGGAGCAATAATGCCCCACTTGAGGGTTGCTTCCTTCTTCGCTAGGCAGCCACCTCCGGGTGCGTCCACCCCCCAGCCAATGCCTGCCTGGGCCAGGCCCAACCCCCACTGCTTGCAAGTAATTTAGTTGCTGGGAAAGATTCATGATGTGCTTGTTACTGAGAATTCCACCTGTTTGTTTTTCTTAAAATGTGTGTAAGCTGCTCTAGCAAGCCTCAGTTGGACATGAGTCCATTTGGACAGCTGACACTGCACCCAAGGTGGGAGGGGACAGTATGGGGTTTTCTCTGGGGAATCCTGTGGGCCCCCAGTAGAGGGTTGAGAATATTTTCTACTGTCCTGCTGCTAGTGCCCCTGCCTGCCTGAGCACTGTAGCTCTTTCATCACCACCCCCTGTAGAACAAACAAGAAGGCATCTGAGAAAATGGGATATGCCTTTGGCTCTCCTCCCTGGTGGAACATTAAAAAAAAAAAGATTATTGGAAAGATCACATGCTACACCCTAGAAATTTCTTGCTGGCCTAAGAGTTCACATTCCCCAACCCCAAATCTCTGGGCCAGTGTCTGCAGCCCCAATTCCTCTAGCCCAGGTTCCCCATCACAGCCCTCCGCCCCAGCCTACCTCTCACTGGAGGAAGGACAGGCCAGCAGGTAGAAATGGGGGCTCCCGCTTTTATCCCTACTGCATTTTAGCTTCCCCTCCCCAACAGTCTCCCAACCTATTTTCCTGAAGCTTCCAGAACTGTCTTTTTCCACCCTTGTTGGTCTCCAGCAGACATGATGCACCTTCTGGGCTAAAATTCATTTCACTCAAAAGCTCCCTGCATGACAAAAAACATGACCTCAAACTTTTTTCGGGCAAGATGTGTCAGAAAAACTCTCTGTTCTGTCATCCCTTTTCTGACCTTTATTCAACAAGCATTTATTTAGCACCTGCTGTGTGCTGGGCCCCAGAGATGTAAAAGCAAGTGACAAGGTCCCTGCCCTCAAGTACAGAGTACCAGAGAGAAACAGACATGCAGCCAAAATGTCACCACAAGTGGGCCTACGTAAATGTTCACCAAGCTGGGCTCCTAGGTAGGATTTGTGCACTTGAGTGAGGCAGGTTACACAACTACCAAGCCAAATGCATACAACATTAGTGGATAAATCCTCACACTCCTTCCTCAGATCGTGTGGGGTTTTATTAATACATTCCTCTCTGGCACGTCCAGCCCTGCCCCAGCCCTGCCCCATCATCCTCACTGGCATCCCTGCCTCTCTGCCTTGCCTTGCCTTGCTCTGTGGACCAGGGCTCTGTTTCTGCAACCAAGATGAGCTCTCACCTTCGATCTCTGGATAGAGCAGAGAGCTCAAATGGGCTGGTCCTCACCCAAGCCCAGTAGACCCCTCCATGCTGCAGAGAGTTCTTTACTGAAAGACTGGCCTGTCATCTCAGCACTTTCAAAGGTGGGTGGGGCCGGCACCTCGAGGTGCTGTGAGCTGGCTGGGCTATGTCACTCCTGGGATACTGTGCTGCTAGGTTTCTATCCATCCCTGTCCCATCTCCGCTAACAAACCAGCTTCCTCTGCAACTTCAAGTCTGTTCATCCCTTTCTTCTCTTGCAAATGCTGCAGTCTTGAGGTGTTTCCTCTGGGCCCCTACAGCCCAAGGGCTTCTGGCACCACCAACCCTTATTGAGCTGTTTGTCACTGGTGTCTACAGGTGTCTCCCTTCCTCACAGAAGCCTTCACCTTTGAACACCACCCTACTGGATGCCACAGGGGCCCAGACTGAGAAGGCCCTAACCACACCCCACCCCCAACTGGGAAGAGACCCTTCCTTCCTCTCTGGGCTCCCTGTGCTGTGAGACCCTAACCCCACAGCCTGGGAGGGGCTGTACCCCCAGACTGGGAGCCCCAAAGGTAAAGTGGGGTGGCTCTCCCTGGTCCCTGCTGGACACCAGCGCCCTGGATGAAGGTGTCTTTGGAGTTCATGACAGGAATCAGCTCTCCCACCCCAGGGCCATGTCCTTAGGGATGGGACAGATGGGATGGAATGTAGTCTCAGCCTGGGCCTCCCCTCGCCTCCTGCACCCTCAGAAGGAAGCGGTGGAGATGATGGCTCAGATCATCCACTGGGTGCAGGAAGACGTGTCAGGACTGGGCCGGCCCCAGCTCCAGGGGGCCCCTGTCGTGGAGCCCATGGCCGTGCCCATAATGCTGCTGAACCTGGTGGAGCAGCTTGGGGAGGTGGACAAGGAGCTGGCGAGCAAATGCTCAGAGCTGGGGAACTGGTGTGCCCGGAGGATTCTGCAGCACAAGCAGGTGGGGGAGCCTGGGGACCTGGGGTGGCAGGGGGCCCTCCACTCCCCGACTCTCCAGCGTGCCCTCGGGCTTTACACACCTGGAGGGAGAGACAGGAGGAGGTCCCCACCTGGGGAAGGTGGAGGGCTCAAGGGCCAGAGGGAGGGTGCGGAGCCCTAGGCAAGGCCTGACAGCAGGAGATCCTCCAGATCCAAGTCCCTCCCAGACCTCTGAGTGGCCACTGCACAAAGGTGCTGACCTCCTGGTTGGAGGTGGGAGGTGAGTGGCAGGTGCCTGGAGGATGAGGATGGGTAAGGCCTCCACCGTGGCTCAGAAGGTCCCCAAGGCCAGGAGCTGACAAATGGGAGGGGCTGAATGGTGGAGGTTGGGTGTCTTGCCCCTGAACCTCAAGAAGCCTCAGGGCACCAAGCCCACTTTTGAAAGGCAACAAATGCCAATGGCCAAAGCCAGAGCCCAAATTTCGCCATCGGGTAATGAACTTCCAAGATTCAATAATAATTTGAAATTTATCTCTGATATGGTTTGGGTGTGTTCCACCCAAATCTCGTCTTGAATTCCCACATGTTGTGGGAGAGACCCTGGGGGGAGATAATTATTCAATTACCATGGGGGCAGGTCTTTCCTGTACTGTTCTTGTGATAGTGAATAAGTCTCACAAGATCTCATGGTTTTTAATAGGGGTGTTTCACTGCACAAGCTCTCTTCTCTGCTGCCATGTGAGACATGCCTTTTACCTTCCACCATGATGGTGAGGCCTCCCAAGCCACATGGAACTGAAAGTCCATTAAACCTCCTTCTTTTGTAAATTGCCCACTCTCAGGAATGTCTTTATGAGCAGCATGAAAACAGACTAAAACAGTAAATTGGTATCAGTAGAGTGGGGCACTGCTGAAAAGATACCCAAAAATGTGTGTGGAGGAAAAGTTAAATATTAAATTTGAACTCACTTGAACTTGGACACAAACAATGGTCACCAAGTCCCAGAACAGGTTGTATGAGCCCCTTGAGGCATTCATCCAGTGCTGTTTCAGAGAAATCTCTATTTCCAACTATTCCTATATGTTGAAAAACAAGAGACAATCACAAAACCAAGTTGACCTTTTTGTGTTCCTTAAGCCCGGTCGCGAAGGGCCCTCATGACTGGGCCTCATGCCAAACAACTCATTACAAAAAGAGCTAGGGTCTCAGACTGCGCCAAAGCTTCATGAGACCTCTCCTCATCTGTGCTCAGATGATTCGCCAACTCTGGAGCCCCAGTCTGCTGGTGAATCCTCCATAGTCTGGTGAGTGTAAATATATATATATATATATTTTTTTAAATATATATATAATTTTCCTTCTCCCCTTCCCATTGTAATTTGCTTATTATTATGTCATTTGCTTATCATATCATTTACTTATTATATCTGTATTGCCATTTACACAGGATAAAGTTTGTTTACCCTTAAAGGTATTGTGTGTGTGTCTTTTCTTCTCCCCTTGCACATTTCCTGCACAGAACAATGTGAAAGTGGCTTTGGAACTGGGTGACAGGCAGAGGTTGAATTCCGATGTTTGAAGGGCTCAGAAGAAGACAGGAAAATGTGGAAAAGTTTGAAACTCCCTAGAGACTTGTTGAATGGCTTTGACCAAAATGCTGGTTATGACATGGACAATCAAATCCAGGCTGAGGTGGTCTTAGACAGAGATGAGGAACTTGTTGGGAACTGGAACAAAGCTGACTCTTGTTATGTTTCAGCAAAGAGACTGGCAGCATTTTGTCCCTGCCCTAGAAATTTGTGGAACTTTGATTTTGAGAGAGGTGATTGGGTGGAAGAAATTTCTAAGCAGCAAAGCATTCAGTTTTAAAAGGGAAACAGAGCATAAAAGTTAGGAAAATTTATAGCCTGACAATGTAATAGAAAAAGAAAATTCCCTTTTCTGAGGAGAAATTCAAGCCAGCTGCAGAAATTTGCATAAGTAACAAGGAGCCAAATGTTAATCACCAAGATAATGGGGAAAATGCCTCCAGGGTGTTTCAGAGACCTTTGCACCAGCCCCTCCCATCACAGGACCAGAAGCCCAGGAGGCAAAAACGGTTTTGTGGCCCAGGCCCAGGGTCCCTTTGCTGTGTACAGCCTAGGAACTTGGTGCCCTGTGCCCTACATCCCAACCACTCCAGCCATGACTAAATGGGACCAAAGTACAGCTCAGGCTGCTGCTTCAGAGGGTGGAAGCCCCGAGCCTTGAGAGCTTCCACATAGTGTTGAGCCTGCAGGTGCACAGAAGTCAAGAATTGAGGTTTGAGGCCCAGCACGGTGGCTCACACCTGTAATGGTGCACCATCACTTTGGGAGGCCGAGGCAGGCAGATTACTTGAAGTCAGGAGTTCGAGACCAGCCTGGCCAACATGGAGAAACCCTGTTTCTACTAAAAATACAAAAATTGGGCATGATGGTGCATGCCTTTAATCTCAGCTACTCAGGAGGCTGAGATGGGGGAATTGCTTGAACCCAAAAGGTGGAAGTTGCAGTGAGCCAAGATCATGCCACTGCACTCCAGGTTGGCTGACAGAGTAAGACACCATCTCAAAAAAATAAAAAAATTGAGGTTTGGAAACCTCCACCTAGATTTCAGAGGATGTATGGAAATGCCTGGATGCCCAAGCAGAAGTTTGCTGCAGGGGTGGGGCCCTCATGGAGAACCCTGCTAGGGCAGTATGGAAGGGATATGTGGCGTTAGGGCCCCCACACAGAGTCCCTACTGGTCACTGCCTAGTGGAGCTGTGAGAAGAGGGCCACCATCCTCCAGACCCCAGAATGGTAGATCCACCAATGGCTTGTACTGTGCACCTGGAAAAGTCACAGACACGCAACACCATCCTGTGAAAGCAGCCAGGAGAGAAGCTTTAACCTGCAAAGCCACAGAGGTGAAGCTGCCCAAGACCATGAGAGCCCACCTCTTGCATCAGCATGACCTGGATACGAGACATGGAGTCAAAGGAGATCATTTTGGAGCTTTAAGATTTGACTGCCCTGCTGGATTTTGGGCTTGCATTGCTTTGTTTTGGTCAATTTCTTTCATGTGGAACAGCTGTATTTACTCAATGCCTATACCCCCATTGTAGTTAGGAAGTAACTAACTTGCTTTTAATTTTACAGGCTTATAAGTGGAAAGGACTTGCCTTGTCTCTGATGAAACTTTGGACTGTGGACTTTTGAGTTAATGCTGATATGTGTTAACATTTTGAGGGACTGTTGGGAAGGCATAATTGGTTTTGAAATGTGAGAACATAAGATTTGGGAGGGGACAGGGTAGAATGCGATGGCTTGGCTGTGTCCCCACCCAAATCTCATCCTGAATTCCCACATGTGGCAGGGACCCAGTGGTAATTATTCAATTACCACGGGGGCAAGTATTTCCAGTGCTGTTCTTGTGATAGTGAATAAGTCTCACAAGATCTGATGATTCTTAAAAGGGGCATTTCCCTGCACAAGCTCTTATCTCTTGTCTGCTGCCATGTGAGACATGTTTTTCACCTTGCACCATGATTGTGAGGCCACCCCAGCCATGTGGAACTGTAAGTCCATTAAACGTCCTTCTTTTATAAATTGCCCAGTCTTGGGTATGTCTTTATCACTAGCGTGAAAACAGACTATTACAGTCTCCAAACCTAACTGTTGTTATAATGTTATGCTCCATCTTCATTCTCACTTTCAGAGCTGGCCCTCTGGTGCCCAAAGCAGACTCCTGGGGTCCCTGTATTGGTCTCTTGTCTGCTTCCTGCTAGCTGCCACGTGACACCTGGTGCTCCTGGGGCAGTCAACTGGATTCCAGAAGACAGGCTTCAGTGCTGTGTTTTCCAGAAGGAACCTGGCCCCTAGGATTAACAGTTGGGTCAAACCTCAAAAACTCTTTGCCCTTAATTACTGAAAACTGCCCAGCATCTATAGCAGTCATAGTCACAGATTTCCTTTCAACTTTTCAGCAATTGTTTTCCTAAAGCATTTTATAAAGTCTGGCTTGAAGTTTGTTTAGTTAAGATAAAAATGTGTTTGCACTCTATCTGGGTGACAGAGTGACACACTGTCTCAAAAATAAATAAATAAATAAATAAGTTTTAAAAAATGTGTTTGAGAACATGATTTTTCTCTAATGCTTTATATTTTTCTTTATATTTTAATATTCTTTATTTTTGGGGGATTAGAGACAATTTATCAAAGACACAATTGTACACAGCTTTGGAGTTTTCCTCCTGGAGTCTCTCCTTTCTTTCTTGCAAGATGAGAATTCCTCGTGGTGCTCTTTCTGAAGACATTGATGACTTAAACAACTAAAGACGACATTCCACTTTTAAAGTTCCTTTATTCAATGCTACAAATGCTGGTGTGCTAAATCATTGAGTGAGATTTTTATTCTGTTCTGTGATATTATTAAAAATGTATGAACAGGCCAGGCACAGTGGCTCATGCCTGTAATGCTAACATTTTGGGAAGCTAAGGTGGGTGGATCCCTTGAGCTCAGAAGTTTGAGACCAGCCTGGGCAACATGGCAAAACCTGATCTCTATCAAAAATACAAAAAAAATTAGCTAGGCATGGTGGCATGCACCCGTAGTCCCAGCTACTCAGGGAGGCTGAGATGGAAGGATCACTTGAGCCTGATAGGCAGAGGTTGCAGTGAGCTATGATTGCACTACTGCACTCCAGCCTGGGTGACAGGATGATACTGTGTCTTAGAAAAAAAAATATGAACGTTGTCTATTTTATATTCATTTTTAATTACACAAACAAAACATGAATATAATCTCATTTTAAAATATTAAACAAATATGGATAAAATAAAAACCCCTTTTAGTCACTCTCTGGCCACTCCCAATCACACACCCCACTCTGACAGGATGTGTCCTGACATTTTTCTGCATATTTACCTGCATATATGTACACATACAATAGACAGTTTATCATGTCATCTGCTTAGCACACTGTCTTCACATAACTAAGCATGGGAGAATGTTGCTAACTACAGCCCAGTATTTCATACCATGAGCATAGTGAAGTTTATTCAACCCTTCCTCTTTTGGTGAACATTCAGGTATTTTCCAGGGTTTTACTAATAGGAATAATGCTGCAAGAGCCTTACTCAGATCTCTTGTGCACAGGTGTGAGCTGTACAACAGATGCTAAGTGAGGTAGAGTGACACTAGATGGCTTCGACAAAGAGACCTGCAATAATGCAGTAGCTTAGAGAAAACTGAGGATCATTTCTCATGGAAGTCTGAGCCGTGTAGTCTTGGTTGATGGGGCAGCTTTGCTCCACATAGTCACTCAGGGACGCCAGCTCCTCATATTGCCTTTTCCCTCTCTCCTCTAGGACAGCACTTCTCAAACTGTTTATGGTGAAAGACCAGTTTATTTCACTTAATTGTGGAGTGAAATTTTTGTAACTTGCAATAAAGATGCCATGGTGATATTCTGTTGCTATAAAAGCCTCAATATCTGTACTAACCTGATGTAAACTCAAAATAAAATCCTAAGTCCCT
>NW_016107914.1:855891-860154 GCF_001604975.1 Cebus imitator | reverse complement strand
AAAAAAAAAAAGAGCTCATAAGACTGACAGAACAGACTCCTGATGACAATTAGATTCGAAATTACAGACCATGCACGCAAGGGTTAAGTCCCATACCCTTACACTTACACAGAATAAACTGTGCTCTCACTGCCACAAGGTTTTTCTCTAGCAGCTAAACAAGCACTGGCCTTGAGATAAGCAAGATTATAAACAATTGTAGCTCAGCCAGCTCCAGAGATGGATTAACTGAACCCCTGTTCCACCAGGCGTAACTATAGCTTTGATTGGACAAGAGACTGATTCTGATAACTTTCTCCTGATAAGAAAACTAGCAGCCACAGGCTGGTTCTTGCCAGTTTACAGATTTCATGTTTGAGTTACTTCATGTCCTGAAAAGGCCTTTGGATGTATACGACCTAACTGTAATACATTTAAATGTTAAGTCTCCACCCTAAAGTGAACATGGGTCATATGTTACATGCATGTTTGCTCAGTACACATGTGTCAGGAACCCCTTCATTAATATTCGTAGCTCCTCCTGTAACCTGTTGAATATGTACGTTTAGCCAACCTGTCCAGCACCAAGCTCCTAGCTAAACTCCTCCTCCTTTGAAGTGCCTGACTCTGGTCTTGGCCAGAGGCATGCTTCCCAGCCTGCGGGATGACCACCTTGCAAGCTGTAACCCTTAAAAAGACATAAAATCTCCTTTCTCCTTTCCAAATTTATAGATTTCTTAAAAAGTTAACACTGGTCATGGACCCACCACTAACAAACAGTTTGTGGCTGCACAGTGGTTCAGGGACCCTGCTACAGCAGCTCCACTCGACAAGGAGCTCAGGGGGGAGTGGGCACCACACTCACCCCAAGGGATGCTGGGGTAATCTCATCTAGCTAAGCAGCCTAGTGCCCAGGAAGAATATCTGTTGGGCCAGGGAGACAATGAGCAGTCTCACCCACAGATTCCTCCAAAGTGGCATTTACTGGGTTCAAAGGGTACAGGTATTTAAAAACTAGATTCTGGCAATTTTCCTTCCAGAAAAGCCCGTGCCAAGTGGCAAGAGTTCCCACGTCCCCCACCTTAGCCAAAACCAATGGACAAAAATGGCAGGTACTCCCTTGTCATTTGCACATCCCTCATTACTAGTGAATCTTTTCACTATTACAGACCATTCAATGGCCTCTTCTAACTGCTTGTTCATACTCTTTGCTAATTTCCCTATGGACATGCAGTTCTTTTTATATGCTTGATAGCAATCCTTTGCCTCTTACGTACGTTGCAGATGCTTCATGCACAGTGTTAATTTTAACTTAGTTAATGGCGCATTTATTATCCTGCAGAGTTATATTTTTCACAGTTACGTCCTCAAATGTATCAGACTCTTCTTTTATGGTGTGTGCATTCTGTGCCTTGCTTAATAACATCTTCTTTATCTTCTAGTCTTGTTTAAATAAATTTGCTAGCATAGTTTTTTTTGTAGTTTTGTTTTTTATGTTTAAACTTTTTATTAATCACACAGGAATGTCATTTCTTCTGTGATACCCAGTTAGAATCTATTATTTGGTTTTCCTTACATGAATAGCCAATTGTTCCAACACCATCCTTCCCCCTATTATTTGAAAAGCCAAGTTAATCACATAGAAAGTAAGCTCCATGCTTCTGTGAGGGCAGAGGCTTTGTTTTCCTCACCCCTAAAATAACGTCTGGCACATCATGATTTGTCAACTGAATGGATGGATGAATGAGTGAATGAATGAATGAATGAACTCTAAACAGCCAAATTTTCATTGGTGTGTTTCTGGAATTTCTGTTGTCCGATCAATTAATATGCTGATTCTTGCTTCAATACTCTACTGTTTTAACTACAATAGCTTTGTAAGTTTTGATATCTAGTAGGTTCTTTCTTTTAAGTTTTTTTGCCAATCTTGTACATTTCTCTTCCAAATTGATTTAAGATTTGGCTCACAGGTTCCGCTGAAATTTTGGGGGGATTATTACTGGGATTACATTAAAGTTATAGATTAATTTCAGAAGAGCAGATGTCTTTCAAAGTTGAGTCCTTCTATCCAAGAATATATCTTATCATAATATATCTTATCATTTATTCAGGCTACTTTTATGTCCTGTAGTGAGTTTTTATATTTTTCTTTATATCAGTCTTATGCATTTCTATACCCTTTAAGTTCAAAGGATCTTATAGTTTGTGTTGCTCTGGGAATTAGAAGGTTTTTAAAAAATCGTATATTGGTTAATTGGTCATTGCTAGAAAGGTAGAGCTTGTGAAAACATCTCATATGAACACTAAAGATTTGTCAGGTGCTTTTTTGAGATTCTTTAGAAAATCAGCACAACATATCTGAATAATTATAGTCTTTTCTCATTCAACATTTATACTGTGTATTTCTTTCTTGTCTCACATTGATCAGGCTGAGTCCATTACAGAAAATTGGCAAGGGTGCTGTGAATAGATGCTGAATTTTATCAAATGTTTTTCCAACATCGGTTGAGATGATATATTATGTTTACCCTTTAACCAGTAATGAGGCAAATTACATTAATAATTCTGTTAATATTGATTTATCATTGCATTCTTGGAGGGAACCCATAGTTTGACATGATAAAGGATCCTTGTAATGCCCTCATGGATATGATGTATCTTTGTGTTTTTGTTCGTGAGAAAGATTGATCTACACAGTGCTTTTACTGTGCGATCTTATTCCAATTTTGGTATCAGGGTCATAGTAGCCTCATAAAATTGGTTTGGATGCTTTCCCTCTTTTCCAATGCTGAGAAGGGTTTGTACAATGTGAGAATTACCTATTTCAATTCAGATTTGCAGAATTTAACCATATAACCACCTGAGCCTGATGCAATATTGAAGCATAGATCTTTAACTATCTTTACATTTTTCCTATGGATAGTGGTTTGTTATGATTTTCTACTTCTTGATCAATTAATATAATTTGTATTTTCCTAGAAAAGTATCCATTTTTCTAGATTTTCTAATTTATCCACATAAAACTATACTATATATAGTATTCTGGGTTTTTTTCTTTTTTGTTTGAGATAGAGTCTTGCTCTGTCACCCAGGCTGGAGTGCAGTGGCACAATCTCGGCTTACCACAACCTCGCCTCCCGGGTTCAAGTGATTCTTCTGTCTCAGCCTCCCAAGTAGCTGGAATTACAGGCATGAGCCACCATGCCTGGCTAATTTTTGTATTTTTAGTAAAGACAGGGTTTCGCC
This sequence comes from Cebus imitator, assembly GCF_001604975.1. Lineage (NCBI taxonomy): Eukaryota > Metazoa > Chordata > Mammalia > Primates > Cebidae > Cebus > Cebus imitator. The sequence continues at coordinate 856,929 of NW_016107914.1, read as the reverse complement.
ATGTTGTCCAGACTGGTCTCTAACTCCTGACCTCAGGTGATTTGCCCACCTTGGCCTCCACCTCACCCAGCCCATATATAGTATTCTCTTATAAGTTTTAGAAAAATTGACTCTGCATCTGAAGCTTAGACCCTGTCCTGTTTCTTATTATATTTATTTGTCTTTTCACCTTCTTTTCTCCTGACCAAAATCTCCATGAATTTATACATTTTTAACTATTGGTCTTTTCAACTATTCTGGGCTTTTTGCAATTTATTTCTGTTGTTAATCATTATTTTCAGTATTGGGGGCTTTCTTTTGGTTGCTATTTCTTAATTTTAGTGCTTTAGATTCAATAAATATGGTTCCTGCCTTTGAACTTGAGATTTTCTTTGTGAACAAATATATAGTCAGTCTGGATAATGTCTCACATACATTTGAGAAGAAAATCTCTGTTATCTGATTGTCAGATGTAATTATACACACTGTGTGCCTCTTAGGTCAAGCTCCTGACTTGCATTATTCAGATCCTCTATATTCTTATTTATTTTGTTGTTTCCTTGGTCTGTCAGTTCCTGAGAGAAGTGTAGTAAGTCTCTTTCACTCTGATTATGAACTTCTCAGTTTCTTTTTGAACTTCTATCAGGCTTTTGTTTCGCATATTCTGAAACCATATTGGGCACCAAGCCTTTAAGCTTGTGTCTTTTACATATAAGAGTGTCATAGTTGTCCCTGAGAAAGCTTTTTGCTTTGGGTTCCATGTTACATGGCAGTAGTGTTGTTCTATCTGTTTTCTCTCTGTTAGCATTTCCCCGGCATTTTTAAATGCATTTATTTTTACCTTTCTCATTATTTGTTTTGTAAAAAGACCCTGAGTTTACTGGGGGTAGCAGTGTTACAAGTTTCAAATCTACATTCCTCATCCTCCCTTGCGGATGGAGTGGCCAGTAAAATGAGAATGGAAGTCTTTGGGTAGCGCTTCTGGGAAGTTCCTGACAGTGGGCTGAATTACTAGGAGTTGCCCTTTTTCATCCCTATACTTTCTCTTTCTCCTAACCT
>NW_016107914.1:796527-855716 GCF_001604975.1 Cebus imitator | reverse complement strand
CCTTACATGGAAAAAATAAACTCTTCTGTGTTTAAATCACTGTTGCTGGTTGTCTGTTACTCCATTGAACACAGTTCCTAATTAATACATTGCCTGTGGAGGCAACCAGTATTACCCAGTTTTTGTTTATTCTTCTAGAGATGTTCTTTTTACTGTCATTATTTTAAGTATTTTCAACTTTTTATAATGGAAAATTTCAGACATACACAATAAATAGAAAATGATATAATGAACCTCCACGTACCCACCACCTGGCTTCAACAATTATTCATTGGCATTCTATGCGTGTACATGCGCACACACACACACACACACACACATACACACACACTCCTGTTTTATACAAATGCTAGCATACTACTCACACTGTGCTTTGCTTTTCTTTCTTAAATTACCAATGTGTGTTGGAGATGGTTTTATATCAGCATCTAATGTCTTCATTCTCTTTAATGTTCATCTAGTATTCTTTTATCTTTTCACAAAAATATATCTATAGACTCAATTCCTGCATGTGCAATTACTGGGTCAAAAGGTACACACATTTATAATTTTGATAGATTTTGCCAAATTACCACCATAGAAGCCATACCAGGTCCAACTCCCATAAGCAACATAAGACAGTGCCTATTTGCCCACACTCTTGCCAACATTGGGTGCCATCAAACTTTTCTACTTTTGCTAGTCTGATAAATGAAAGCAGGTGGTTTTGGTTTGGATTTCTCTTATTTGGAAGTCATTTGTATTTCTCTCCCGGGAACCGTATTCCTAGCTTTTGCCTGTTTTGCTATTGTGTTGTTGCCATTTTTCTTACTATTTTGTAGGAGCTATTAAATAATAGGAAAATTAGCCTCCTTGTCTCCAAAAGGAATTGCAAATAATTTTCCTGGTTTAACATTTGCCCTGGACTTTGCTGGCAGGAAGTTTTGTATTGAAGAAACTTTTTGTTTTTATGTACTGAATTAATAAAGTTTCTCTGTTTTGGCTTCTGTCATACTTTAAAAGGCCTTCTCACTTTCAACATATTTTTAATGTCCCATATTTTCCTCCAATATTTTTATAGTTTTATTTTTTTTTTATCTTTCAATACGATCCATCCAGAATTTAGTGGGTTGAATGTTATGAGGTGGGATTCAACTTCACATTTTTCCCAGATGGCCACCTACTTGTCCCTACACCATTTATTGAATAACCATCTTTCCCCAAGGAACTGAAATAACATTTCTGTCATATTCTAAATCCTTGTTTGTGTTTGGATGTATTTTAGACTTTCTGGTTTTTTCATTGCTCTGTCATTCTATTCATATATTAGTACTACATTGTTCTTTTAAATTACTGTCAATTTATGTTTTAATATAATTAGTATTACATTAAATATGTCAAACATATATTATTATGTTCTAATAAGTATTAGATCGGTAGGACTAGTACCTCTCTCATTAGTCTCCCTTTTCAGAATACTTCTGGCTAATTTTACTCCTTTAGTTTTCTACACTAATGTTAGAATCATCTTGACAAATTCCAAAAATTGCTGTGGTTGTGTGTTTGGGATCATCTTTAATTTGGAGATTGATGTAGGGAAATTTTGCATCTTTATGAAGTTGACTTTTTCTATCTGAGAACATAATAGGCCATTCCATTGATTCAGGCCTTTTTTAATGGCCCTGAGGAACATTTTAAAATTTCTTTACATAGATCTTGCACATTTCTTGTTAAATTTATTACAATGTATTTTATTGTTTTTATTAAATGGCATCTTTTGTGTTCTAATTTGCTGTTTGTCTCAATGATTTTGTACAAATACAACTTACTGAATTCTTCTTACTCTTCGTAACCTTTTTTAGTAGATTCCCTTAGGTTTTCCCAATGCAGAAACATATAATCTGCAAATAGTCATTGTTTGAATTGTGCTTTCTAATGTTCCAACTTTTCAGATTGTGGAATACAGCACAGACACAAAGGACTGTGTAAATCATATATGTTTTACATGCATTTACTGCACTTTAAAACTCTACAGTTATAAAATGAACATACTCAGCTAACTCCCTGGACCCCAGATCAAGGGCTAGAGCCTTGGCCCCTGCCCTGGCCCAGAGTGTGTCCCTTGCAATCACCTTTTCATTAAATTTTTCATAACTTTTTCCTTGCTTTGCATCAGAGTTTTGCCACTAAAGCCCACATCCACCCTTAAATCACATGATTCCACTTTGCCAGTTTTTGAGCTTTACATAAATGCAACTGTAATGTATGTTTTTTTGTGTGTCTTGTTTCTTTCATGCATCACTGTGTCTTTAAAATCCATCCTTACTGTAGCATATGTAGAGTATATTCCTTTGCATCCCGGTAGAGTATTCCATTGTACAGTGTTACCATGATGTATTTATCCATTTCACCCCTGCTGAGTATGTGGTTTATTTTCAGCCACCAAATGCTGTGATTAACCATTGTATGACTTTCCTGTGGCTTCTGTAATAAAGTACCACAAAGTGGTTGACTTACAATAACAGAAATGGATTCTCCCACAGTTCTGGAAGCCAGAAATCCAAGATCAAAGCATCAGCAGAGCAGCACTTCCCTGAGGGTTTGAGGAGAGGCTCTCTTTCTTGCTTCTTTCTCCAGCTTCTGGTGCTCCAGGCTTGAGGCCACATCACTCCACTTTCTACTTCCACATTCACACAGCCTCTTTCAAACGGCCTCGTGCCTTTATCTTATAAGGACGCTTCTCATTGGGTTTAGGGCCTACATGGATGATCTCCAGGTCCTTGACTTAATTACATCCACAAAGATCCTTTTTCCCAAATAAGATCCCATTCATGGGGCCTAGGGGTTAGGACGTGGACATATATCATTTTGCTGTGGTGGGGGGGGCACCATTCAACCTACTGCAATCGTCTACACACAAGTGTCTCCAGAGTTTGTATATATTTAGCAGTGAAACTGCTGGGTCATAGGGGAAGTGTGTCGTCAATATTACTACGGGATGCCAAGCCTTTTCCCAATGCACACCCCCATCGGCAGTGTGGGAAGTTTCCATTGCTGCACAGCCTCACTAAGTTGCGATTGTGATACTTTTTGGTTTCTACCAATTGGGTGGGTGTGTAAGAGTATCTCCTGCTATGGTTAACTTACAGTTCTGAAATGATAAATGAGGTCGAGCACTTTTCATATGTCTGTAGATCATTTCGGTTTCTTCTGTTGTGAAGAATTGTCTGTTCAAGACTTTGGCTCATTTTTCTATTGTATTCTATGTCTTTCTCTTACTTTTTGTTCCATCTTCTAGTTATGAGAACTTAGTTATATGTTTGTTTCCCTTCTGTTCTCCAAATCTCCCATTAAAATCTTTCATGTTGCCCATCTGATCAAAACCTATAGGAAAGGGAATCCTGGAAAACACAGTTCAGGCTAGCCAAGTTGACACATTACAAAGCCACATAAATCCATTTCTTGAACTCTCGTCAGATTACTCAGTCTGCATGTGACATCCATTTCCTGTCAGGCAGCTGACTGATACAGATGTGTAGCATGTTTTATCATTCAATAAAATATTTCCTAATTCCCATGTTACTGTCCTTGGGCCCTGGGTGATTTCAATGTGCATTTCTTCCTCTAAACATGTGGGGATTTTTCTAGTTATCTACAGTGGGCTTTTTCCTCTCTGTAGTCAGAGAGATGTGCACCATCTCGGAGAAAGTATGTTAGAAAAAAACCTATTCGATTTGGACTTTGGTGGGGTATTTTGAGGAGGGTCCGAGGAAGCTGGGGTTTTCTCTAACCACTGTCAGAGAGTGAGGACAAGCCTATGATTCAGCATCTTAGTAAATCTTTTCTCTGGGGAGGGCAGGCTGGAACAAAGTTAAAGCTGTAATTTGTAAAGAAGCAGCAGTCACCCACACTAGTCAAGCAAGAGGAGGACATTTGGTATTTCGTGGGTTTCACATTGACCTTGTTTTTATCTGCACTGAGACAAAATAATGAAGTGGCCTTGCTTTGTCTCATTTTCTCATGGTCTCCAAGTAACCTTGTCTAAGGTTGGTATTCTGCAAGATTGTTTATGTCCAATAGAAGAACAGCACGGCCTCACTGCGAGCGCCAGGCCAGCTTCCAAATGTCAGGGTCTGCTGTTTATTTTCCCTTTCTCGTGGGTTTCTAGCTTAATTACACTGTGGTCAGAGATCATGCTCTGAATGATTTTAACCCTTTGAAACATGGTAAGATTTGTTTTAAGTTCCAGTTTGTGGTTGGTTTTGATAAATATTCCATGTGTGCCCAAGAGAATGTGCAGCTGCAGTCGGGTGTGATGTTCCACATAAGCTCATTAGGTTAAGCTGCCAGTTGCTGTTCAAAACCGTATCCTAACGGGTATTTTGTTTGCTTGATCTACCAATTACTGACAGAGCTGTGTTAAAATCTTCCAACACTACATATGAATTAGTCTTGCTAAAAAAATAATGAACTCACATCTGATTGACCAATACAGGAAATACAGAGTTGACTACCCTACAGGGCTGCAGCCATTAATATCCAGACTGTTTTATTCAACAAATACATTACAAGCGGGAAAAAAGAGACAGAAGAAGAACTTGTAGATTAAAAGACACTTAAAACAAGGCCAGGCACAGTGGCTCACTCCTGTAATCCCAGCACTTTGGGAGATCGAGGCAGGAGGATCACTTGAGCCGAGAAGTTCAAGACCAGCCTGGGCAACATAGTGAGATTCCATCTCCAAAACAAACCAAAAAAATTTAATTAGCCAGGTGTGGTGGCACATGCCTGTGGTCCCAGCTACTCAGGAGGCTGAGGTGGGAGGATGGCTTGAGTCTGGGAGATCAAGGCTGCAGTGAGCTCTCTAATCTCCCTAAATCCTCACATAAAACAGAACCGATGGCAGAACTGAAACTCCAAAGACAACATTTACAATAGTGCAAAGTGGAAAAGTCTTTCTAATGAGCTCCAAAATACAAGTGGGTGGGTGCAAACCACCAAGAGCCACAAACCCACAGAGCAGCCTCACTGCAGAATTCTGTTTTATGTGAGGATTTGGAGAGTTAGAGAGCTACACCACTGCCATCTTCCCAGAATTTCCTGAATTATTTTGAAGCAAAGTCAAGATATCCTATGATTTCACTCATAGATTCTAAGTGTGGACCTATAAAACATACTCTATTAATATAACTACAATGCCACAATCACAATAAGCCCAGGGAACAAAAGGACAGATAACTGACCTGAGAACAGAGGACTCCAAAGTAGTCAACAGGTGCTTATTGGAAAACCAAGCAGGCCAATTTCAGAGCAGCAGCTCAATGTGGGAGGGGTTTTGCTCAAGGCAATGACAAGTGAACAAAGTGGGTCTTTAGAAAGATCTAGCCTCTGTGAGTACCTGAAACCTGTCAGACAGGGCTCCCTTCTAGGACAGAGCTCCACATAAGGAGAAACGGCTGGAGAGAAGCTGAAATCAAGGAAAACACAGATAGCAGAGCCAAAGGAAAGAGGAGATCTAATTCAAGGGTGGCCAGAGGAATTCAGCCGGAAGTTTCAGAAGGCACACCACCACATTTTTGATTATCAAAAGAAAACAATGAAAGAAAGAGGGAGATGGATGAACTTAGAAAAGCTATCCTGAGCCATGCCTCCTTCTAAAAGTTTAAGAAAAATAATTTCACATTAATAAAGAACAGATTCCTATCTATCTGAAAAGAACAGATTCTTATCTGGAAAGACAGCAAGCACACCAGAAAGCTACGTCCTCAAAACAAATCCAAACTAGAATTATGATTTCCCAAATAAGCAGAAAGAAATTAAAAGAGTAATGCAAGACATGAAAGAAAAACATAAATCAGAATTAGCAAAACTCAGAAATTAGGTGATAGGACTAAGGAAAGAATTAGAAACAAGCTTTTTAAATGTTAAAAATGAAAACTAAATTGGAAGGAACACAAAAATACAACAGATAACGTAATAAGGGACATAAAAGGTGAAAGCAAGGACTTTTTTAGCACAAGAAATAATGAAGATTAAAAGGATTTGGGACAAAGTGACAAATACCAAAGTGACCTTGTGGGTAATCAAGTAAAAATGAAATAATCAGAGTGGACCCTAATCCAATATGAGTCACATCCTTATAAGAACATTATGAGGAAATTGGGGCATAGATGATACGCCCAGAGAGAAGATGATGTGAGGAGACATGGGGAGAAGATGGCCATCTACAAGCCAAGGAGAGAGGCTTGGAACACATCCTGCTCTCACAGCCCCAGGAAGGAACCCACCTTGCCGATAACCTGGATTCATTTCTGTTGTTGAAGCTCCCAAGTATGTGGTACTTTGTTATGGCAACTGGAACAAATCCATCCCTTCCCAAATCTGAGTGAATCCCAATTTTCTGCTCTGTCCACTCTGGTGTTCCACTCATCAATTAAGATTTTATTTCAATGGGCATTTTTACTTTCTAAGATTTCACCTTGGCATTTCTTATCTGCCTTTGTTCGGTGACCTCCTGAATTTCTTCTATGGGTACTAGTCCTCCTTTCTGTCTTTGGAATTTCCCGGGAGTCTCTTTCAGGGCTCTGGACTTCTGGTGTGTTTTATGCTTGCAGTCTGAGAGTTTGTCCTCACAGGGAGAGATCTTTCACAGGGGTCCTAGGCATGGTGGGGTGAGGTGGTGGTCCCCCACTATCTGCAACTTCTCTCTCTACAGTTTCAGTTACCCACGGCCAACCCATTTCAGTTAGCCCAAAAATATTAAGTGGAAACTTACAGAAATAAACAATTCATTTTATATTGAATGAACAATTCAATTAAATAAACCATTTTAAATGGCACCCCCTTCTGAGTGGCATGATGAACGCTCAAGCCTGCTCCATCCTATCCAGAGCATGAATCCTCCCTTTTGTCCAGCCATAATTTCTGCAGCTTCAAACTAGCACAAATTTATTATTCCTTCTTCACTGTTCCATGAATGGAAGATTTGTTCTTACTGCAGCTCTTAGCAACCTCAACATGTATTTTAGGACCATTATTAAGTAAAAGAAGGGTAACTTCAACACAAAGCACTGTGATACCGGAAGAGTCAATCTGAGAACCAAGGTGGCTACTAAGTGGCTAGTGGGCAGGAGGGCATTGACAGCGTGGAGCCACTGGACAAAGGGAAGATTTACATGCTGGACAGGACAGAGTAATACTTCATCATGCTACTCAGCTTGATGCACAATTTTAAACTTTTAATTATTTCTGGATTTTTCCATTTAATATCTTTGGACCACAAGTCATTGAAATCACAGAAAGTAAAACAGAGGAGAGGAGACTATCGTCTTTGGGAAAAGGGTCTTTGCAGATGTAATCAAGGTAGGGATGTCAAAATTAGGTCATTCTGGATTAGCGTGAGCCCTAAATCCAATGACAAGGGGCCTCATAAGTGACAGAAGAAGAGAAAGACAAACCGCAGAGGATGGAGTGAGGCGGCCACAAGCCCAGGATGCCTGGAGCCTACCGGAGCTGGGAGAGGCAGGAAGGAGCCTTCCCTAGAGCCTCTGGGGGAGTGTGGCCCTGAGACACCTCGATTTTGCACTTCCGGCCTCCAGGACTGGGAAAAGATGCACTGCCTCTGTGGTGAGCCACCCGGTTTATGATGCTTTGTTCTGGCAGCCACAGGACACTAAAGCCCATGGTGTATCGGGCAGAATGGGATATCTACTTGCCAGAGCTGCCCAGCCCAGTGAGAACTTGGGGTTGGGAGAGAGGCTGATACTCTGAGGAAGGCTGCCTGGAAGAGGTAGAATCAGGCAGGATCCTGAAGGAAACGAAGGCTTTAATCAAAGAAGCATGAGCAAATGCTGAGTTAAGCAGGGGTGGCGTGTGTCCAAGGCACATATGTGTGTCATCCTGGTGGCTTCTGTGCACATGAAGGAGGTGGCAGGTGAGGCTGTGGAGGAGTCTGGAAAGCCAGGGCAGCTTTAAACCCAAGAGGGCTGGTGTGGCTCCCAGCGTCCAGGGCTCTCAGTGGCTGCAGGCAGAGGGGTTTGAAGATACTGGCAGTCAGGGTGGTCTGGAAGAGAGAGGGCTGGCCCAAATGGGAGACCTATGGCAAAGCCGAGTTGGCCAGGTGGCTGGAGAGGAGGTAGGAAAGAGGTCCTCAGGCCTGAGCCACCCAGCCTGGGGTGTGCACACAGCCCTTTGAACACCAAAGAGGGGCCTCAATTTCATATTGAAGCCAACATGGCTTAATGTGTACTCATCCAAAATAAGCAGAGAAAGCAAATAAAACAGGAAACATGGCAGTTATGAGAGCGCTCCCCTAACCCCCACCTGGCTGGGCCCCAGTGTAGCTCCTGATGGACGGATCCATCTGCCATGTCACCCCTTCTAGACAGCTGTGGCACGCCTTGCCCTCCATGGGCTCCAAATTAGGCTCAGTGGTTCCCAGCTGGGCCAGGGACTTTCCAATCCTTCCCTGTTCCCAAATAAGCATAATTAAGTCCTGGGTACATTGGACTCAACTGTTACAGGGATTAAAGCCTCTAGGAGGGCTACCTAGTTCTGACATTCCATTCAGATTGTGCTGCAACCCTACAGAGAGCAGAATTTTCCAGAGGGGACAACTCACCCCTGGCTCTGTTCTCAGGCATCTGTCCCTCATGTAAGGTTCAGGGTCCATGTGGCCAAGTTCACTGGACATGCGATGGCCTCAAAAAGATGTTCAAGTCCTCAACCCTCGAACCTGTGAATGTGACCTTCTATGGCAAAAAGAGACTTTGCATATGGGATTTAGTAAAGGACCTTGAGATGAGGAGATTAGTGTGGATTATCTGGGTGGACCCCAAAACAGTCACATGTATCCTTACAAAAGAAAGAAGACCAAGTGATGGAATACGGAGAGGTCGGAAGGTGCTGCTGGCTTTAAAGATGGAGGGAGGGTGTAATCACAACAAGCTAAAAAGCTTCTGCACAGCAAAGGAAACACTCAAGAAAGTGAAGAGACAACTCACAGAATGGGAGAAAATATTTGCAAACTACCCGTCTGACAAGGGATTAATAACCAGAATACATTAGGATCTCAAAAAACTCTGTAGGAAAAATCTAATATGTAATCAAAAATGGGCAAAAGATTTGAATAGACATTTCACAAAAGAAGACATAAAATGGCACACAGGCATATGAAAAAGTGCTCAACATCATTAGCCATTGGGGGATCAAATCAAAACTGCAGTGAGTTATCACCTCACCCTGGTTAAAATGGCTTATATCCAAAAGACAGGCAATAACAAATGCTGGTGAGAATGTGGAGAAAAGGAAACCCTCGAACACTGTTGGTATGAATGTAAATTAGTACAACTATGGAGGCCTGTTTGGAGCTTCCTCCAAAAGACGAAAAATTGAGCTACCATAGGATCCAGCAATCCCACTGCTGGGTATATACCCACAAGAAAGGAAATCAGTTTATCAAAGAGATACCTGCATACCCATGTTCATTGTAGCTCTGTTTACAATAGCCAAAATTTGGTAGCAACCTAAGGGTCCATCAACACACAAAAAAAATGGATAAAGAAAATGTGGTACACGTACACAATGGAGTACTATTTAGTCATAAAAAAGAATGAGATCCTGTCATTTGCAACAACGTGGATGGAACTGGAGGTTACCATGTTAGGTAAAATAAGCCAGGCACAGAAAGACAAACATTGCATGTTCTTACTTACTTGTAGGATCTAAAACTCAAAATAATTGAACTCATGGAGATAGAGTAGCAGGATGGCTACCAGAGGCTGGGAATGGTCAGTTTGGGGGACTAGAGGGGAAGGTGAGGATGGTTAATGGGTACAAAAAATAGAAAAAATAAATAAGACTATTTGCTAGCACAATAGGGTGACTATACTCAATAATAGACTAATTATACATTTTAAAATATCTTAAGGAATGTAATTGGATTGTTTGTAATGTGAAGGATAAATGCTTGAGGGGATGGATACCCCATTCTCCATGACATGATTATTTAACATTGCATGCCTGTATCAAAACATCACATTCACCCCATAAATATATACACCTACTCTGTATGTACCTACAAAAAATCATTTTAATTATGGAGGAAGGGGCCATGAGCCAGGGAATGCGGCTGTAGGTGCTGGAGAAGGTGTAAACTGGAGAAGGTATGAACAGGATTCTCCCCTGGAGCCTCCTGAGAGGGTGTGGCCCTGCTGGCATCTTGACTGTGACCCAGTGAAACTGATTTGGGATTTCTACTCCCACTCCACCCCACTGTATGAGCTTAGGGCCCTTCACTGCACTGACTTCTTCTCAGGGCCTTGGAGGGGTCCCAGTAATTTTGTATTTGTAATTTTATATTCTTTTCCTTAAAGAGGGCCCTCCAAATTCATAAACTTTAGGCTCCATAAAATATGGATCCACCGCTGCCCTGCCTAAACCACCTACCAGCAAATGGAATGAGACCCCCACAGGAGGCTTCTGGTGGTAGGTAGAATTCTAAGATGACCCCAATTCCCCATCCCATGGGGTGTAAGTCCCATGTGACACTGCAGCCAGTGAATCTGAGGGAACATCACCCGTATGATTGCATTATGGTACATGGCACAGGTGACTGTAAGAAAGGGAAGCTCTCTTCGGTAGGCCTGACCTAATCACATGAGCCCTGGAAATCTGGGTCTAGAGGCCAGACACAGGGAAGTCGGAAAGTCCAAGCATGAATGGGGTTCAATGAGACAGCAGCTCTCCTGCTGGCTTTGAAGATGGGGAAGCCCAGAGTGGCCCCTGCTGACAGCCAGCAAGGAATGGGACCTCAGTCGTATAGCCACAAGGAGTGGGCCAACGACCTCTATGAACTTGCAAGTGGGTGATTCCCCATGCCTCCAGATAGGAATGCAGCCTGTGAGACCCCGAACCTCGGACACAGCCACTTCACACCCAGCGCTTCTGACCCACAGAAAGGAGTGTTGGTGACAGCTGCTAAGTTTGCTGTAATCTGTCTCACAGCAATGCCTAACTAATCCCTTTACAATGGCAATTTGGCCCCTGGCTGGAGGGCTGAGCAAGTGGCCTCAAGATGGGAGCCCTGCCAGCAAGGGAGACACAAGGCGGGATAAACAGCTGCCCCAAATGTCCCTTCAGGGACACTTCTCTGGCCTCTCTCCTCCTGGATGACATCGGAACTCCTTTTCTGCCCTCAGAACACCTGGCATTTGCCTATACAACACTGTCACCATTTGTAATTGCCATGTCACTGGGAAGTTGTTTTTCAATGTCTAGATCACCGCATCCACAAGGTCAGGAAGCTGGCAGACCTGGGCTCACTGCTGTAGCCCAGCACCCAGCATAGTGCCTGGCACACAGCGGGGGCTCAGTGAATGGGGGTGGGGATGGGCGCATTCGCTTTCCTCCTCTGCTTGTAGGTCCTCAGCTGTGGTTTCGTGGAGCAGCAACGTGGAAGGCAGGGGAACAAGGGGGGGCAGAAAATGCTGAAGGGGGCAGTCCTGGAGTCCACGTGGTGAGGAAAGGAAGCCTGGAAGGGGCTGGGGCCAGGGTGGGCGGGGTCAGGGGCTGTTGGTCTCTCCCGTCAAGGTCATGGGGATGTAGAGGAAGGAGGAAGAGGCTTCCATTGAGAGAGGGTGCTTGGGAATGAGAGGTCAGGGGCAGGTCCAGGATGCACCCGTGAGAGTGGGGAACCAAAGGGGATAAACAGCAGGGACACTCCAGACAAGCATGGGGCCCGGATTCTACACACAGGGGAGGAGCGCAGTGCTGGACATGACATCACAGGGTAGGGGGCGCTGGCCCCCTTCGCTGTCCCCCTGTGGTATGTGGGGCCAAGGCCCTGGATGCATGCCAGCCTCGCCCAAGGCAGGAGGTAGAGGAGAAGGCAGATGCAAAGGCCAAGGGCAGGGGCACAGTGAGAGGCCTCGGGGAGGAGAAGAGCCCATGCAAGCATGCAGGGCCAGGAGGGAATAGTGGGGAGAGGACTGCTGAGTGCCCACCACCAAGGTGAGGCAGGGGGACCACTGGCGTCACCTGGAGGCCTGCCCAGAGGGCTCCAGGTGCAGAGGGCGGGGCCTGCAGGGAGTTTTCCATCTCCTTGGACAAACTCTGAGTTCTGTCTCTGTACCATGAGCTCCTAGACCAGGGCAGGCCCAAGTGGGCTCCATGCATGGTGGTGTCATTAAACAACACCTACTGCACTCAGGCAGGGGCTAGGGGCTGGGGGGGGGCTCAAGACAGAAAGGGATGGGCATCATGCCAGGAAAGAAGTGGGGCCTGAAGTAATCTTGCTGGTGACAGGAGCTCTGAGGACAGCAAGGAACTGTCACAAAATCCAACACGGTAGAGCCACTCATGACACTCATTAATGTGAGCCTCCGTTTCCTAGCACATCCAGCCATTTCAGTCCTGTACGAGGCTGGGGCCCATGTGTCCCTCTGCTGTGGAATACTCTCTTGCCCCACTCAGGTTTCAGATTCACGGTCGCTTGCTCAGAGCCCCTTCCTTGAGTCCAGCCCCCAGTCACCTTTGTCCTGTTGGGTAACTTCACAGCACTTCTCCCAGTCCATTCTTTTCTGATGACCACCTCTGTGTGTCCCCTGGGCTCTCTGGAACCTCACCTGCCCAGCTCACCAGTGTGTGCAGGGCCCAGCCATCGATGAATCAGTGCAGGGAATGCCTTGTAAAGAGGAAATGAAGTGAGGAGAGGAACTGAAGCAAGGTGAGGAAAAGCGCCCAGCACTGCATCTGCTACAAAGTGCTGCTGGCATTTCCTTGAACCATGAGATGCAAACAGATTGTAAGTTTAGGAAAGTTGGTAACCAAAGCAGTCGAGCTGAGAGGGTTTCCTGGCCGGCGGGCTGTAACCCCTGGCCTGCATGGCCACAGCGGCTGCCTGCAGCGCTTCCTGGGCAGCCGTGCACAGATGGCCAGAGAAGAGAGGCGTGAGCTAGGGGGCGACCAACATTGATCTTGAGCTGAGAAATTAGGAAAAAGAACAAAATTTTCTTCTAGAACCACCATTCTCCTGCCTTGGTCCACAGTGAGCTCAGATGGACTAGGAGCACCACAGGGCTATGTGCCTGCCGGGCTCTGGCTGGCCAATTCCATGTATTGAAGTGTACCAGGGGCTCTGTGTCTTTTAAGGGCAAGATTCCATATTCCACTGGAGTCAAACCTATTTCATAGTGCAGAGTCGCTGGGCAACTAGCAATCTGCATGTGGTTTTCACTGCAAATCTCATCTCACATGTCAGATGAGTAGTCTGCTGTTGCCGTGGTGAATCGGTATTATACTGTGACCTTGATTCTGGGCAAAAATGTACGTTGCCTTGACCATGATTACACAAAATACGTTGTCTAGGAAACAGCACAGTTACGAGAACAGGAAGGGCTAGATAATTCTTGGCTTTGACTGGAAGCCACACAGTGTTACCTTGTACCCAGCAGGGTCTCAGCTTTCCTCGGGGGCCTCTCTGCTGTCTGTGTGTGTGACACAGACAGAAAGACAGGACAGAGCCAGGGACAGACAGAAAGGGAGCAACACTGGAAAGTCACAGGCTAGGGTGAGCCTCTGCAGCTGCTGTATGAGAGCTGCTGGGGAGGGGGCCAGGCTTCTGGCCTCTTGCCCAGTCCCTGTCACCCAATGCAGTTCCAGGGCTGGGGAGGTGTGGCACTGGGGGAGGACATCACCCACCTCCAGGAAATGTTGGTTGCCCACAGAACGTGGCCTGGCTCCATCTATGGGAAGCTCTGCAAATACATGTACCACCCTCCACACATCCCCCACACGAACACACACACGACACATAAACACACAAACACACAACACACACATCATGCACACCCTTCACATGAACACACAAACACCCCACACACCACACATACACACACACCACACACACCACACAAACACACCACACACATCATACACACCCTACACATGAATGCACAAACACCCCACATACCACACACACCACACATGAACACACACGCCACACATGAACATGTAAACATCCCACACACACCACACATGAACACATACACACACCACACATGAACACATAAACATCCCACACACACCACACATGAACACACACACCACACATGAACACACACACACCACACATGAACACATAAACACCCCACACATGCCACACATGAACACACATACACACACCACAAACCTCACACACATGAGCACACACCCCACACACACCACACATGAACACACAGACACCACACACCCTACACAGCTCCACACACACCACACACATGAACACATACCACACAGCCCCATGCATGAACACACACACCTCACACACATCACACACACCCCACACATGAACACACACACCCTACACATACCACACACCCTACACATACCGCACACGCCATACATGAACACACAAAAACCACACACCCCGCACCACACACCACCCACACACCCCACATACACCACACATGAATACACACACCACAAACCCCACACACATGAGCATGCAGTACACATGAACACACACGCTACACAACCCACACACAAACACATCACACACACCACACACACACCACTTATGAACACACACCCACACCACACATGAACACACACAAACCACATTCACACACACCACACATGAACACACAAACAGCACACACTACACACATGAACATGCACAACACACATGAACACACACCACACATGAATATGCACACGCCACACACACATGTGAATATAGACATCACACACACAAACACACACCACACACATTACACACATGAACATACGTACCACACACCACCCAAGCCATACACACACCACACATACCACACACATGAACACACACACCACATACTGCACATGAACACACACCACACATGAATGCAAACATATATCCCACATGCACCCCACACTCACCTCACATGAACACACAAACCACAAACACCCCACAGACACCTTCACATGAACACACACAGCCCCTTTTCATAAACACATACAACACACACAACACACGTGAGCACACACCACACACAGCCCCACACATGAACACACACACCCCACATGAACACACACAATACACATGAACATGTACACACCACACATGAACATGCACACACAACACACACACCTGAACACAAACCACATGCACCCCACATGGACACACACACCACACACACACCACACATGGACACACACACACCACACACCCCACACATCCCAGGCATGAACACACACACCACACATGAACAAACACAAATCACACAGACCATGCACACCCCATACACACCACATATAAACACACAAACCACACATGAACACACAGCACATACACCCCACACATGGCACACATGAACACAAACACCCCTCACACCACATGTGAACACACATCACAAATGAACACACACACCACACACATCACACATCCTATACATAAACACACACCACACACCCCACACAGTCCCCAATGAACACACACACCACGCACACACCACACTTGAACAAACAGACCACACACATGAAAACTCACCTCACACAACCCACAGACAACACTCAGACCACACGTGAACACAAACACACCACACAAGAACACACATACCACACCCCACACAGACCACACACACCCTACATATGACATATAAAGACACACTGCATGCATGAACACACAAACAGAACATACACCCTACACATGAACACACACATCACACAACCCCCACATGTGAACACACACACCCCACACCCCTCACCTCCCTACACAGCCCACACCACACACACCCCACATGAACACACACACCACACACACTTCCACATGAACACACACACCACACACACCCCCACTTGAGCACATACAACACACATGAAAACATAATCCACATACACCACATGAACACAAACACACCACACATAAAAACACACCACATCACACACACACCACACACACATCACATGAACACATACACACTGCACAGATGAACACACATAACACACACCCTACACATGAGCAAACACATTACACAACCTCCACACATGAACACACACCCCACACCACACACATATCACACACACCCCACATACCCCATACATACCCCACATGAGCACACAAACCACACATAAACACCCATACACCACACACACCCCACATGAACACATGGAGCACACACACCCCACACACACTCCCCCATGAACACATATAGGAACACACACCCCACATGAACACACACCATAAACACACATGAACACACACCAATGCATACATCACACATGAACACAAACATGCCACACATACACCACACCCACATGCATGAACACACACAACACACATGAACATTCACATCACAGACACACTACTTATGCCCCCACATGAACACACACACCACCTACCTCACACACTCCATATGAACACACACACCACAAGCACCCCCTACACACACATGAACACACCCACCCGACACATGAACTCACGCAACACACAACACACGTAAACACACACCACACACCACACACACATGAGCACACACACCACAAACACACCACACATGAACACACACCACATAGCACACATAGCCCCACACACAAACACACACACCACACATGAACACACATACCACACACACCACACATGAACACACACAACACACACATCCCACATATGAACACACACACCACACACCACACATACCACACACATAAACACACACCCCACATAAACACACACCACACATGAACACACACACCGCACACAAACACATACACACTACCTGCACCCCCACATGAACACACAGCCACATATAAACACACATACTGTATACCTTACACACCCCACATGAACACTCACACCACAAACGTCCTCCACACACCCCCACATGAACATTCACACCCTACACATGAACACACCATACACACACACACACACTACACACCGTGCACTCATGAACACACACCACACATGAACACACACATCACACATGCCACACATGAACACACACCACACACATCACATACTCCACACATGAACACACACCACACAGCCCACATAGTCCCCACATGAACACGCACACCACATCCCCCTCACTTGAACACACACACCACATGCACCACACAGAAAAACACATCCCACACAACCCACACCACACATGAGCACAAATACACCACACACAAACACACATATCACACACACCACACAGACCACACACATCCCCCACACACCACATATGAAGACACACTCTCTACACATAAACATACACGACACAACCCCCACACATGATCACACACACCCCACACTACACAAACCCCAGATACCCCACACCACACACCCCACAAACATCCCCATGTGAATACACACACTACACACACCTCACTTGAACACACACGAAAAACACCCCACACAACCAACAGACAACACACATGAACACAAACACATCACACTCAAACACACACATCACACCCCACACACACCACATAGACCACACACAGTGCCCATGAACACACCCACACAAACACACCCTACACATGAACACACATATTATACAACCCCCATACATGAAAACTCACACACCCCACACCCTGCACCCCCACACAGCCCACACTACACACACCCCACATACAACACACACACCCCACTTGAACACAAAAACCACACACACCACACACATC
This sequence comes from Cebus imitator, assembly GCF_001604975.1. Lineage (NCBI taxonomy): Eukaryota > Metazoa > Chordata > Mammalia > Primates > Cebidae > Cebus > Cebus imitator. The sequence goes on along the minus strand of NW_016107914.1, from coordinate 838,088 downwards.
CGCACTTGAACACATACACAACACACACATGAACACACACACTCTCACATGAACACTCATACCACACACACCAAACATGAACACATAGACCACACCCACACCACTCATGAACACACACAGCACACATGAATACACACACGCTACACATGAACAAACACCACACCCACACATGAACACATATACCACACATGAACACACACCACACAGACCCCCCCACATGAATACACACACACCAGACACACCACACACATGCACACATGCACCCCATGCCAGGGGCAGACTGACATGAGAGCAGCATGTGGAGCCTGGAGTCCATCTGTCTCCCCTTATAAGGCATACACTCGGTCATCACTCTCCCAGCATAGTGGCGGTAGTAAGGGCCCGAACCCAGAGGAGAAGGCTGACAAGGTAGGGCCTGTGCCTGGCAGAGGCTGCCCATGGGGGACAGGTGGCGCTCTACCTGGTTGACCTCCAGTCTAATGTCTTGCTCATACCCCCCACCATGGGTTCTTCCATGCCGGCAGCCCAGGCTGAATCCCTCAGTGTCATGCAGAACCCCACTGCCCCACCCAGCCCCTCTCTCGTTGCTCAGAAACTCCTGCTATCTGGGCTCCTCAGCAGCCCCACCCATTCACCACTCCTCTCCACACTATTGCCACCTCCTCAGCCCAGGCCCCCAGCCCCACTCACTTGCACACAGGAGGAGCATGGCAAATACTTCTTGAATCAGTAACTAAGAAGCGGAGAGAGACCACCATGAGCCAACTAGCAAGGAGAGCAAGAGAGAGAGCGCAGGCTTGCTGGGGAAGGCCGAGCTCCACAGGAAAGCCCAGAGCAGCATTGCGTCCACTCCACATCCCAGCACACAGAAATGCCACCATGAACATCACCCAGACCCAGGGCTGTGAAAGATGAACAGATTAAGAAACCAGTAGGTGGCAGAACAATTTCCCCAAAATGGGATCATCCAATGTGCTCAGTGAAAGAGGCTGGACACAAAAGGCCGCATACTGTGATTCTATCTCTATGNATCCACAGAGATGGAAACAAACAAGTCATTGCCAAGGCCTGGGGCTGGGGAAGTGGGGAGGGACTGCCGATGTGGACAGCGTCTCCTTTAGGGTGACAAAAACGTTCTGGGAGTAGATAGCAGTGATGGCTGCACAACTTTGTGAACATACTAAATACCACTGAATTGTACACTTGAAAAAGATAAATTTTATGGTATGGATATGATACATCTCAACAAAAATGGGATCATTATATGTATATACATTGTGTTTAATCAAAAGTAGTATGCTTATCTTATTTGTGCACAAAGAAGACACAAGGCCAGGTGTGGCGGCTCACATCTATAATCCCAGCACTTAGGGAGGCAGAGGCGGGAGGATCACTTGAGCCCAGGAATTCGAGACCAGCCTGAGCAAAATAGCGAGACCCTTGTCTCTAAAAAAAAATGCAAAAATGATCTGGGCATGGTGGCAAGCACCTGTAGCTCCAGCTACTCGGCAGGCTGAGGTGGGAGGATTGCTTGAGCCCAGGAGGTCAGGGCTGCAGTGAGCCGAGATTTCACCACTGCGCTCCAGCCTGGGCAACAGAGTGAGACCCCATCTCAAAAAAATTAAAAAAGAAAACAAACTGAAATAAAGATGAAAAGATTGTTGAACTTGTTTCTCCACAAGTATTAGTTCCCAAAAAATCCCACTAAAGGAATAAAACCATGAAAATGTTAAGCTCTTTGAAATATTCTGTTTATAATAATTGCATGTTCTAACACAGTGCCTAATGATTCCTTGCTGTAACAGATGAAGAAACCTCTCCTCAGCCTCAATCCTTTACCTGGGATCTTTGTTAATTTTCTATTGTGAAGGTTTCTCACCTTTACATTCTATAGGAGGTACCGATACATAATTCCACAGTTGTTTAATATTAGATCTGTATGTAAATGGATTCAGTGTTCACAATTATTTCTGCATTTGAGTTCTTTATTTCAATACATTTTTTAATTGGCTCAATTGTATCATCCAGTAGTAATTTTTCCTTTTTTGCTTTTGGACTTAAAAGCCAAGTTGGATGGCTCTAACATTCTTGAAGCAAACTGTCTGAAGAATAAACTCGCCCCACCATCTTCTGGCATTGAGAAGTGACCTGGAGAAGTTGAAGCCAACGTGATTCTTTCCAAGTCTGTTTTCTTCTGTTAATTTGTGCTGTTTTTCAGGAATGCCAAACTATGTTTGCCATGTCTATATTTCTATCTTCCATAGCCTCTCTTCTGCTTTGTATTATGTGACTTCTTCAAGTCTTGCCACTAAATCCCTGGATGACCAGTGTGTCTGTGGATGGCTTTCCTGAAATTATCATTGCTTTGCATGGGATTTTCATCCTGGTAATATTTGTATTCTTCTCTTCCACTTTTCTCCCTGAGCTCTGCGACCTCCATTTTATTTCCTTCTGTTTTCTTACCATCCTTCTCTGAACCTGCCTCTCTCCTTTTAGCTGCCTTTTGTTCTGAGAGTCAGGGTTTTGGGACTTTCTCTGAGTCTATGGAGGATTTTTTGTCTGGGGGCTTTCTGTGTTTTTGTGTAATGCTCCCTTGTGTATTTCATCTGCTCTTAGCTTCTGCTCCCTTCCACCTCCTGCTGTTTTTGCTGTTGTCGCTGTTGCCCTTTATGTGTAAAGCCCACACTGGTTTGCAAAGGTGCTGGATTTCGCCAGCATCTTCCCATCGTCTCCCTTCTCCACATCATCTGACTGGGATGTTCTGCCACAGCCATGGCCTGTGGCCTTCAATCTCATTAATCTGGCCGGAGGTTTGTTTTCAAGTGCTCTATTACTTTGGGGACAGTGACCCTTAGCTTGGGGGCGATTTGATTTCTGCTTCAGTTCTGCGGAGGCATTGCTGGCTCGGCTCAGCTTGTTCTCTACTCCCTGTCCAGACTTAGCAATGTGTGGCTGGGCCTCTGGCTAATTTGTGGTCTGAGGTCGCAGCAGCTTTCGATGGTATTTTTCTCTTTGAAGTTGTATTTGAAGCAAGGCCAGCCCGTCATTTTTCTGTATAACTAAAAAGGAAAAGTGCCAAGACCCTGAAGGAATGTTGTTTCTTTAGTCTGCATCTTCTGCAGGCAGATAACATCGGAGGCCATGCATATATATAATATATAGTGCTCAGCTCCAGCTGTTCCCCGGCCATGTCCGTCACCGGGAGGCAAATTGCCAGGAGCTCTGAACAGGAAGGGGACATCTGTAGCCCCTGCTTGGAGGCCACTCCAGGCCAGGAAGACCCAGCCCATCTAAGCTGGGCGAGATGAGGCTTCTCAGGCAACTCTGGGCTGTTCCTTAAACTGTGACCTGGGACGTTGGGTCGAGGACCTTCAATCCACTTGGGAAGACGCTGAAGAGGATGTGGTCTGGAGTAACTCCACAGGCATGGAGAGCGGGCGCCTCACTGTGAGCAGCTTGCAGGAGCCTCAGGAGCATGGAGCAGAGCAGGGGAGCTGAGGCATCCCAGGCGGGGCAGGCGGGGCAGGCAGGGGCAGCAGGCCCCTGCAGGCAGAGTGGATGAAGGTGCTCTGGGAACCAGCTGGACTCCAGCACAGGCCTGTGGGGTGCTGGCTAAAGTTCAGTAGAACTCCCACCTCAGTGACCCAGTGACATGTTGTGGGATCACAGTCATCGCAGAGCTGCAGCAGAGGACCTCAAACCTCCGCAGCCAGGGCCAGCAGGAGCTGCACCGGTCCCCATGCAGGAGAGGCAGAAGGCAGAGGTGCGGGGGCGGCAGATGCAGGTGGCGGTGCGCCTACCCCGACCTCCTGGGCATTTGGAAGAAAAACAGCTTCAGCTTCATTTCTCCTTTCCAAATCTCATGCAGATTTCTCCCGTGGCCAACCCTCACCAAGGACCACAAAGGACAGGACATTCTGAGAAGACTGGTGTCAGTGCAGCCCAGGGACGCCACACACGTGACCCTTGCTGGCCCCTCTGTATGCGCAGCTGGGGACATCAGCCTTCTCCTTCGGAGGCTCCCCAAGCCCCCACATCCTGCTTTGCTGGATGTGCCACCTGCACCGCTCAGCTGAGCCTAATGTCCAGGGATTCAGAGTTCCTGGGAGCCACTGAGCGGGGAGCAGGCCAGTGGGAACAGAGCCAGCAAGACAGTTCTGCACGTACACAACAGTGCCGAGGTATGCCCTGCCCAGGAACAAGGCTCAGGCGGCTTCTCCAGCCCCAAACCTTCAAAACGCATGGAGACATGGGCTCCAGGTCCTACAAGGTGGCCGGTGAGGTGACAGGAGGCTCACCACGCATTTCCTTCCTGGCCGCCCTGAGCCCCGAGCCCCTGCTCACCCAGAAACCTTTGGCTCCCTGGGTAGGTGGCTGCTAGGAGGGTCTTTGAAGCCCTTCTCCAGTGGACTTGTCCCCCAAAGCCCAGTGTGGCCTCTCAGTCACACTCAGGCTCCTATGCCAAACCCGTCTGAAGGAGCCACTCGAGGCCAGTTCCCGAGTGCCCCAAGGGGGAGGCACCGAGTCACTCACCAAGCAACTTCTCCACAGCAGGATCCCAACAGCCCTCTGCTGAACACCATCTTCCCCTCCACAGATGGGAGCTGGGCTGGCACCAGGATGGGCACGGGGCCAGGAGAGCACCCCAGCAGAGTATACGGGGCTTCAAGGGAGGCTGTCCACTCCACAGCAAGGTGCTTCACCCTCTCCGAGCTATGGCCCTCAACCTGCATCAGCTCTGGGACCCGACACTGTCAGTGGATTGGGGGGCTGCCGGGGGTGCAGAGGTTGCCGACGGGCGCAGGAAGGGGCCAGGCCAGCATGGATTTGGACCTCAATCCAGACGGAGGGCACAGCATGGAAACTGAGAAGGAAATATGAATGGTGCCATCGAGGCCGGCGGAGAAATCTCTTACCTTGTCCCTCAAAGCTTCTGGTGTTTTACTCATGTCCCAGAAGCTTAGGGCAGGGGCACCGAAGCTGTGCCAGGAGTCCCCCTCCGCATGGCCAGGTGCCACCTAGCTGCCAGCAGTGTCTACAGGAAGAGCCCAACTATAACTGGGGCTGGGAAGGTTTCTCCAGCAAGGCTCACACTGGACTGGGGGTTCCCCAAGGCCCTCACCTTCAGCTCCGAGAGCTTCCCCCAGACCTGCCTGCCCCACGGGTTTCTGCACTGGCACCCTGCCCCCGCCAGGTCACAGGTGAGCAGGGTTTTGCATTGGCAGCTCTGCAGCCCATGGTGGCCATGGGGTGTCTGTGGCTCTTCCAGGACAACGACAGAGGAAAGTGGGAGGGAGCCAGAGGTGTTGAGTTGCTCTTTCTTTCCCCTGAAAGGGCGAACTTGGGCACAGGTGAAGAACTCACCATTGGCGCTGTCGCAACACACCTGCCATCCCCTGGACTTGGTCACTAGCTGATCACTCTTTGGGGTTCGTGGAGCATGATGGCCCCAGTTGGGATGTGTGAGGAGCTTCTTCATTGGAAGAGGGTTAGGGCTTGGTCACCTGGGACTGCCCAGGAGGGGCTGCAAATGTCAGGGCGAGTGTGCTCAGATAGAGTCGGCCCAAGCTGGTAGAGTCATCTTCACAAACTCCCCGAAGAACCGCTGCCCCCCCACCCCATCTGGCTGTGCCCAATGCAGGGATGAGCAAGACACAGCCCTGGCCTCCAGCTGCTCCCACCTAGGAGACACTTGGAGGTTGTGCTGAGGATTTAGCAGAGCCTCAAAGCAACCACACGGCAGCATGTGCCAGTCAGTGGGCAGCTTGCACTGGGACAGCCTGTGGTTATCGGGCACAGTGGACTCTACTTGTCTGGCTCCTGGGGACTCACGGAAAAGGGCCGGAGACCAGGGACTGGGTTTGGAAAGCGGGAATTCCCCCGGGCTTCCAAAACCAGAGCAAAGGCCACGAGCAGGGACAGGCCAGCCAGCATGCTACCGCCTCCACCTGGGTCCGGGCCTCTAGCCACTCCTGCCTGGGACCTCCGGTTCAGACTCAGAGACCCAGGACAAGGCATTTGATAGCCAAGCCCAAGTCACAGGCCCACCACCTGGCTGGGCCCCAGCAGGAAGAAAAGAGCTGAGCGCTGTGCCTTCAATCACGTGACAGGGCATTACTTTCCACCAAAGCTGGAATTCCTGAGGGATTCTCCCAAAATTCCTAAGAGAACTAAGAGGAAGGGCCACTGCATTCTGGGAAGCTAACAATACTGGGACCAGAAGAATTGCCAGGCCTAGGGCACTATCCCAAGATTGGCCTGGGGAGGGCTGGAGAACCAGGCTAGGAGGCTTCGCAGAGAGGAACCAGGTTCCAAACTCCGTGAGTGCTGGGCAGGTGAGGGCTCCCCTGAGGCTCTCACCCACAACTGTGGGACTCAGGGTGCTGCCGCTAGAACCATGATCATATAGTTTGGACATTTTTCCCCTCCCAAATCACTTATGGAATTGGAATCCCTGATGTCGGAGGTGGTGCCTGGTGGGAGGTGTTTGGGTTATGGGGGCGGATCCCTCATGAATGACTTGGGCCATCCCCTTGGTGATGACTGAGCTCTCTCTCTCAATTCACACAAGATCTGGTCAGTTAAAAGTGTGCGGCACCTCCTCCCCAGCGCTCTCTCTCTCTCTCTCTCTGTGTTGCTCGCTGACTCGCTCCCTCCTGCTTCCACCATGTGAAGTGTCTGTCCCCTCTCCCCCTTCTACTGTGAGTAGATGCTTGCACCATGCTTCCTGTACAGCCCACGTGTAAACCTCTCTTCTTCATCAATTACCCAGTCTCAGGTATTTCCTTATGGCTATGCAAGAGTGGCCTAATGCAGCCACCACCGATCCTCAGGAAATGGGTGACGCAGCTCCTCCTGCCAGCAGCCCAGCCTCAGACTCGGTGGGTAGTGGGCACATCTGATTGGTGGAGCCTAGGTCACGCGTGCAAGCCCTCGCTGCAGAGGCTGGGAGAGCACCGACTTGGCATTTCCTGCTCCTCGTGGGAGGCCTAAATCGGCCAACAGCATCCTACCAGCCTGAGAAGTAAACCTGACTCCTCCCCATCCCCACAGGGCCCCAAATAGTCTCTTCCTCTGCACCCTATTTCCCCAGTTTTCAGCACAGAAATGCCAAGCTCCAGCCCTTCTGGGGGGCCAGGGTATATGCCACGCCCTTGGCCTTGTTAAAAATATATATAATTAGACCATTAGACTGAGACAGCTCCCGTGCCCTGGATCCCTACACAAGCAAACTGAAGCCAGTGTAAACAGTAAAGCAAAACACAAGTTTGGCCCAAGAGAAACTGCCGTGGAACCTCTAGCTAGGGACCTCCCACCGCACCACACCCAAAGGAGGCAAACGCCTCACCTAGCAGATCCAGGAGGCCCTTTCTCTGCCTCCTGCTCTTCACAGGGCTGCACACAGCTCTCTAAACCCCTCCCCATCTTGAATGTTGCCTGATCCATGAACCCTTTCATGCTCAAATCAACTTTGTTAAATGTATTTTGTCTAAAGGTTTTCTTTGGACAGACTGCCTGTCTTTGTCTACTCACAGCCTCCAGCTCTCAGCCTGAGTGTCACCACTTCGGAGAGCACCCAGGCTCCTGCAGGTCCCCCTTGATTCTGCACCTCCCTGGCCACTCCTCTTCCTGGAGAGCGCATCTCCCATCTCAGGTGGAGGGTGGATGAATGTTTGCACCCATCCTCCCAGAAGCCCCACTAGGCTCTAGAGATTTGAAGTTGCTCATTATTGTTCCATGGTGGAATTTTCAAGTTTTAGGATATCTCAAGTTTTCAAACATGTGGGGGTTTTAGGAACCCCTGTAACTCTCACACTGGCTTTCTCACTGTGGGTGCTATTGACCTTGTGGGCAGGACTCATCTTTCTTGCATGGCCTCAGAAACACGTGAGCCACGTTCAGAAGTCCTGGACCCTAGGGACGGAATGCCAGTGGCACCTTCCCCAGAGTCGAGTCAACAACCAGCATCATCCCCACACATTTTCAAAAGCTGCAGGGAATAGGACAACACAAATTTAAGGACTAATGAAACCCTAAAACTTGACAATTCACCAATAAAATACAAGAAAAGCCCTTGTCATGTCCTAGCCTGCTGGCCACAGTGCTTACTTACACTCTCATTGGAGATGTCCCCCAGGGGTGCTGGGTAGGGATATTTTTCCTCTCCTCCATGCCTACCCCATCCCCAGCCATGCCCATCCCATCCCCACCCCTCCCCCAGTTTCCCACAGCAGAGGCGAGACCAGCTGGAACACGGAATGAAATTTATTGAAGAGAAGCATATACTGAAACCATTGAAGAGAAGGGAACCACAATACAGAGAGAAGAAGCAAACAACCACCACAGGCCACAGGTCCCGGGCACCCCCCTCCTGGGGTTCCTGGCAAGGTGTGTCGCCTGCCTCCCCTCCCACTGTGGCCCCCGCCGCCACTTCCCTCCTTCCCGAGGGCCCCAGGTCTGCCTCTTGCCAGGACGGTGAACTCTGGCAGTGTCCACTGGCTTCAGGGAGCCCCCTCCCAAGCCCATCCCTACCCTATGGCCCTCACAGGACAGTCACAGAACACTGGAAAACAGCAGGTAACACCCCACCAGGCTGAGGAAACTGAGTCACGAGTAACAACAGGGGTGGAACACCAAAGCACAGTCCCTGGGGAGCCTCACACAGCCCTCTCTGCCACGGGTCCAGTTCTTCTTCCGCAGTCACTGTCACCATCACAGTCACTGGTACCGTGTCCTGGTACCTCCTTCCCACCATCTCCCGGGATCGTGCTGGGGACCTCTGGGGAGAAGCTGCTCAGAGAAGAACACACACAGCTCCACCAGAACAAGCAGCCCCTGGCCTAGATCTACACTGGGAAAGCAGAGGTGGTGCTCACAACTCGGGACAGACAGCAGCGAGCAGAGTGTGGGCTCGCAGGAAGCTCACAGCACGTGTCCCGGGCCCAGAGGCAGCCGCCCGGGTGAGTGCACAGCACACAACTTTGCACAGGAATGATGTCTAGCAGTGAGTGGGCGTCTGCTGGGCGCATGGGTCACTACGGGGCCTATACAGGTGAGGGTGAGCTTCCTGGAACAGGCGGCAGCCTGACCCGGGGATGGCAAATGGGGGACCCCTCTTGGGAGACCCAGGCAGCTGGCACCCTTGAGAGGGCCTGTTTCCTGCATCTCTCTTAACCCAGGACAAGGGGTGGAGGCAGACATCTTCAGGTGCCCCCACCCAGGCCACGGCTGGCCACTCAGGGATCCCTCCAGGCCAGCCCCCCATTTGGAATCAAATGTGGTCATCTGGGTCATGGTGAAGGACTGGGGGTGGTGGCCAGGGCCCCTTGCGGGAGGTGGGAGGCACTGCTCCTGATGTGGGGTGAGGAACTGGCCCTGGCCTGGCCTCCGTCTGCCTCCAGGGTGCTGCTGCCTGAGAGGAGAGGAGGCCCTGGGGCCCTCGGAGACTATTTGCCCAGGGAGGACTTGGGCTGGCCCGCCTCCCCAGCCCCATCCTCATCTTCGTTTTCAGACTCCTCCAAAATGGGCTTGAGCCCCTCCTGGGGAGGTTCCTCAGCCTTCTGTCCTCCTACCTGGACAAGGCCCTCTGGCTCCCAGCTGGGACCTCCTGGGGCCATGTCGACTGCACTGCCCATCTGGGCTGGGAGGCCACCAGGGACATTGATGGGCCCTGCCTGACCTAGGACTTTGAGGCCGGCAGGGGCATTTTCATCTTCCCCAGTGGCAGGGGTGCCCCTGGCGGCCTCTTTGGTGGCAGAAGGGGCCTTGGCATCATCTTCTCCGCTGGGATCAGCGTTGCTGGCATCCCCATGGGCTGGGGAGGCCTGGGCGACATCTCCTCGGGCAGGGGCCATCTGGGAGGCAGCTGGGTCTTCACTCTCCACTGGGGCCTCTGGCCAGGCTGCACCCTGCTGGCTCCTCGCTGGGGAGGCCGCCCACACCTCCATCTCCCGGATGAGCCGAAGCAGCCCCAGGAAGCCGGGCGGCCTCCTATCCAGCTGCAACCGCTTCAGGGTATCCTGGAGAGCCTCGCTGGGGCGGGCCCGAGACAGCACCTGCCGCAGTCGAAAATGGTTGGCCATGGCTGGGTGGAAGGCCCCCTTCTCCATGGCCTTCTGCAGCAGGCCTTCCAGGCGCACCACGAAGGCAAACAGCCCCTCCTGGGGCCCCTGCGTGCAGGTCAGGAACTTCAGCCGTGTGGTCACCCATGTGTCCCGGTTCCTAAAGGCGTGCCCCAGCGCCGCCAGGCAGTCCAGCGTGGAGAAGCTGGGCTCTTCCTCCAGGAGGCCATTCACGATCTCCAGGGCTGCCCCGCGCAAGCTGCTCAGCACCCGCCTCCTCCTCTCCCTTTCCGATGCGTCGCACCACAGCTGCAGCATGTCGTTGACATGCTCCAGCCAGCTCTCAAAGGAGTCTTCCATGCAGTCTGGCTGCACCATCCCGGAAAAGCGTCTCAGTTCCTGGCGGCCCACAGTTTTCAGCAGAGGCCACAGCGCCCTGTTACATGACTGGGTCCAGGTCTCGACCTCACCTGCGCCTCCTGCCTCACCTGCGCCTCCTGCCTCACCTGCGCCTCCTGCCTCACCTGCGCCTCCTGCCTCGTCTTCACCTCCTGCTTCGTCTTCACCTCCTGCTTCGTCTTCACTTCCTGCTTCGTCTTCACTTCCTGCCTCATCTGCACCTCCTGCCTCATCTTCACCTCCTGCCTCATCTTCATCTCCTGCCTCATCTTCATCTCCTGCCTCACCTGCACCTCTGGCCACTGCTTGACCCTGCAGCCGTGCAGGGAAACTGGCCATATCCTGAAACTCAGCACCAGGAGCCTGGGACAGGGAGATCACATTCCAGGGTCCCCCTTTGCCTGGTATTTGGCGGGGAATCAAGCTTCGGTTTAAACCCTCAGCGAACTCCACCAAGGCTGCCCTGGCCCCGAGCCCCCTTCTGAAGACCTTGGTGAGCACTCGGTACCTGCCCAGGGGTGACAGGGCAGCCCGCACAGCCTCCTGGAACTCATGTTCCTCGCAGTCATCAGGGATATCCAGGATGAGCAGGGAGCGCTCTGCGTTCGCACCTATCCACCTGCACCAGTCCTGAAGCATTGCCCGAGCCATCGCGGAGGACTTGAGAGAGGGAGCTTGATCAGACAGGAGTGTGTGATGACTGTTGCAGTCTCTGACACAGCCTGTGAGTGCAAAGAGAGAAGCTTGTTTGTGCCACTCACTGCCACCACTCATCTGACCCTACATGTGGGAGGGGGACAGGGCTGGAGCTCTTCTGCCTCCTCATTTTAACTCTTTGATTTCAGTGAAATTTTGATGGCAAACTAAATTTATTTGCAAGATACAGGGCTAGTCACATTTTCTATGTTACCTGGTGCCATTTGTAGTAAGTTACTTTTTTCTCCACAAAGGAATTGGGAAGTTTATCTAACTTTTCAAAAGTTTTGATAAAAACTTGTTCACAATATTCCCTCGTTATGTTTTTAATGTCTACATGGTATGTAACAATATCCTGTCCTTCATTCCTGACATTGATTAGTGTTCATTCTCTCGTGTGTGTGTGTGTGTGTGTGTGTGTGTGTGTGTGTGTGTGTGTGTGTTTTGCGACAGGGTCTCTCTCTGTTGCCCAGGCTGTAGTGCAGTAGCTCAATCTCAGCTCAGTGCAGCCTTGACCTCCTGAGCTCAAGCAATACTCCCAGCTTAGCCTCCTGGGTACCTCGGACTACAGGCGCATGCTAACACACCTGGCTAATTTTTTGTATTTTTTGTGGAGAAGGGGTGTCACTATGTTGCCTAGGCCAGTGTTGAACTCCTGGGAGAAGGCAATTCCCCCATATCAACCTCCCAAAGTGCTAGGATTACAGGCATAAGCCACTGTGCCCAGCCCTCTCTCATCTTAATTAGTCTTGCTATGATTCGTTAATTTTGGTACTCTTTAAAAAGCCCAATGTCAGGGTTTACCAATTGTCCTTCATATCTCTATTATTTCTTTATTTGACTCAGTCTGTGTTTACTTTTCTCTTCTTTTTCGCACTTCTTTAAATGGACTCTTTGGCCACTGATTTTATGCTTTCTTTTTTTCTGTTATGAGCGCTGAAAGCAAGAAATTTTCCTCTGACCACTTCCTTCCTTCCAAATGTCTAGGAATTTGGAAAAGTTGTACGTTTTGTGCAGTTTGAAGTATCTTGTAAGTTTCCTGTGTGATTTCATTTTTGACCAATGGATTTCCAAACATTTAGACATATGTTATTGTTATTAATTTCAAATAGAATTCCACTGTGATCAGAGAACTTATTATGTAAACATGCGATCCTTTTCAGTTTCTGAAGATTTTTAAATGGCTCAACATACGATCTATCTAAGTGAATGTACAATTTGCACTTGTAATGAATCCGTATTTTCTAAAGAGGCCAAGGTCTGCCCTCTCCAGCCATTGCAACTCCTGTCGCCATTCCCAACGAAAGAGGCTACCTGAAGCCTTTCCAATTCCACCTGTAGGGGGCCACGCTCCTAACGGCACTGCCACGTCTGACAACCTCCAGGGGGCGCTCACGGTCGTATGTACCAGCGGCCGCTAGGTGGCTTCCGGCTCTGCATCCCGAGCACCCACAGGCATTGGCCCTCCTTCCAGCCCATCCCCCACCGCGCACAGGAGACTGTCTCCTCCTGCCACCAACGTGCCCTTCCCCACCTGGCTCCCCTAAGCGCAGCTGGCAGGACTCCAGTCTAGTCCCTGGCAGCAGGGCGTTACACATGCTTAGACACGAGCCTCTGTCTGTGGCCTCCCCACAGCCGGGAGCCCAAAACTCCCGCCCGCACCCCCAAGTCAGGAGACCCCATAGACCGCAGTGGCACGGCACCCTCTGCTCCATTCGGCCCTCCACCAGGCTTAGGGATCATCTCTGCCCTCACACAGCTGCCCCTGGGACCTGCGCACGGCGCCCGCCAGCGGACCTCCTGTCCAGTGCCTCAGACCCAGGCTGGGCCGCCCTCCATTACTGCCACCCCATGCTGGGAGACTGCCACAGAGCTCTCACACGCGGCACTCCACGGCTCCCTCACCCTCCCGCCCTGGGGAGCCCCCTCTGGATCTCCAGCCCCGCCGCCGGAAGCCCTTGACGCCCCCTTGCCCCAGCACTGGGCGGGTCGCCCTACCTCTTGCCTTCTCTACCCCACGTGCTTGGAGACCCCCTCTGCCCAGGCCCTGTACTGAGCCCTCAGTCCCACTATCTCCAGGACCTAGCGGTCCTTCTCCGGCCACCCCACGATTGGGACCCCCTCCCATTAGCCCTCCTTCCAACCGCCCTCCCCAGAGGACCTTCCTTGGCTGGAAGCCCACAGAAGCACTCACACTGTGCCCAAAAAACGCCAGGCAGGACCGCCGGCCCCCAGCTCCACAGACCACTCCTCACCACCTGCTGCCCCCTCCCCCCCGCCCGGGTAGCTTCCTGTGCCTCCACCCCGGACTCCACTGACACCTCCCAGGCCTGGGTCCTAGCAAAGCCCCCGCAATCTACTCACTTTCTCAAACTCTGGGCAACTCCAGGTCTCTCAGTGGGAAGTCAGATGCCTGGGTCTCTCTGAAGGCTCTGAAGAGATCGCCTCAGCTCCACAGCACGAAAGCGTGTGGCTCTCTGAGGCACTTGGCGCCAACAGCCACCCGGGCTCCCAGAAACCCCTGGTTCTCCCAGAAGCCACAGGGAATTCCGAAACAAAGTTTTAGGCCAGTGTCGCTATACAGGGCAAATGATTGGGTGGGGAGAGCACGTGGGAATGCACTGTTGTTACCATGGCGACCACACCGAAAGGTGAAAAAGCTCGAAGCCCAGAAGCGGCAGGCACACTGATTGACCCTCCTCCATGGAAAGGCCTGCCCACGAGGGTCAGGGGAGTACATTTGCAAAGCGAAAGTTCGTTGTGGTAAATCGGTCCAATTTGCTCCCCTGTTTGCTTTCCAATATGATCGTTAATGTCATAAAGAGATCCTATGTTTTTATTGATCCCTTTTATAGTAGTATCAATGACTGGGGCAGGAGTGTTAAAATACTCAACTGTAATTGTGAAAATGCCAATTTCTCTCTTTATTCTACCAACTTTTGTTTTATAAGCTCTGAAGCTCTGTTATTGGGTGCAAACATATGTATGAATTCCATGTGTCCTGATTAATTGATCCTTGTATCATTATTACCTTTTATTATACCTTTTCAGCAATAACTCTTTGCACTGTTTTCTAGTGGTGGCTCTGGAGATTCCTATATAATTTTTTAACTTTTCACTCTCTAATTATAGTTTACATTGTACCACTTCACCTAAATTTAAGACCATTTTCATTATGTAGATTACTCCACCTGCACCCCATTCTTTATGCTATACTTGTCATATATATGATACCTACATGTTATAAACCCTGAAATACATTATTTATAATTTTACCTTAAACTGTCATGTATTATAAATAACTTACAAAGAGAAAATAAATATCACTTAATATGTACCCACATATTTTGTTATTCATTTCTACCAAAGGATCAAGGGTTCCCTCTTTTCCTTCAGATCAAGAGACTTCCTGTAGCATTTAAGTCTCTTGATGAATTCTCTTAGCTTTCATGTATCTCAGAACATCCTTGTTTCACCTTCATTCTTGAGGGGTATTTTCCCTGGATATAGATACAGAGCTCTGGATTAAAACGATTGTTTTTTTCTCTCACCACTTTAAAAGTCCTGTTCCATTGTCTCCTGGTTTCCATGGCTTCTGATGATAATTCACTAGAGCTTGTGAATATTCTCCTCTTTTTTTAGTTAGTTCCATTTTACTGTTTTCACAATTCACTCGCTACTCTGAGTTTTCAGTACTTTGACTACAAATGTGCCTACACATGGTTTTTCTTTGTATTTATCTTCCTTGGAATTCACTGAGCTCCTTGAATCTTTAAATTATGTCTATCTTCAAATTTTGGAAATTTCAATCATTATTTCTTTGAGTAGTTTTTCTTCCCCATTCTCTCCCTTCTCTCCTAAGAGGCCTCTACACATTCGTTAGACCTCTATATATTGTCCCAGAGCTCACTGAGATGCCCTTTTCATTTTTTGAAAACTGTTTTTCCTCTTCGTTTTTCAGGATGGATTATTTCTATTTATCTGTAAGTTTGCGACTCATATGTCATCTACAATGTTATTAAGATCATCCAGTGAAGATTTTACTTCCGATACCATTTTTCAGTTTTAGAACTTACACTTGGTACTTTTTAATATAGACAGTCCTTGATTTATGATGGTTTGACTTATGATTTTTCAACTTTACACTGGCTTTACTGGGACATCACTCCATCCTAAGTCAAGGGGCATCTGGGTTTACTGGGATATTAAATGCATTTTCAAATTACCATATTTTTCACTTACTACTGGTTTGTCAGGACTTAATCACACTAAGTCAAGGAGCATCTACAGTTCCTATTTCTCTTCTGAAATTTCCTATTTTAAAAAATTCATAATCAGTGAGCAATGAGATGGGAGTCATGGCACCAAAAAAAAATTGGCAGGTAGCTGGGCATGGTGGTTCACACCTGTAATCCCAGCACTTTAGGAGGCTGAAGGGGACATATGGCTTGAGGTCAGGAGTTTGAGATCAGCCTGGATAACATGGGGAAACCCCCCTCTACAAAAAATACAAAAATTAGCTGGGTGTGGTGGCATATGCCTATAGTCCCAGCTACCTGGGAAGCTGAAGTGAGAGGATTGCTTGAGACCCAAAGGGGAAGGCTGCAGTGAGCCATGATCACACCACTGCACTCCAGCCTGGGTAACAGAGCAAGACTCTGCCTCTGAAAAAATAATAAATAAAGTGTTGGGAGCATGTTTCTTATTTTATTTATTTATTTATTTTTTAGACAGTGACATGCTGTTGCCCAGGCTGGAGTGCAGTGGTGTGATCATGGCTCACTGCATCCTCCACTTCCCAGACTCAAAGCAATCCTCCCACCTCAGCCTCCCACGTAGCTGGGACTACAGGTGCATGCCACAATGCCCAGCTAAATTTTTTGTATCTTTTGTAGAGACAGTTTCACCAGGTGGCCCAGGCTGGCCTCGAACTCCTAGTCTCAAGCAATTCACTCACCTCAGCCTCCCAAAGTGCTGGAATTACAGGCAGAAGTGTGCTTTATGTCCTTAAGAATTTTTTTTTATATTGTGAATTACTAGGGTCATCTCAGGGGTTGGTTTCTCTTGAATGCTTTTTTCCTTGAGTATCAGGACAATTCTTGTTTCTTTTGGTAACCTAGCATTATATCCTAGACACTGCCCATGAGTTCTAGTAGCTTTGACTTCACGATTTCTGTTACATTTCTCCAAAGATGGGTCGTTGTTTGTTGTCGTCGTGGTGGGGGTGGTAGTTTGTTGTCTTAGTAGGCAGTTAAGCTAGCTTAACTCACTCTAAGTCTCCCCAGTGTTGGGTACCCGCTGCAAGCTCCAGACTCCGTTTCCACGGTATTGAGTATCAGCTGAAACCTCTGCTCGGTTCTCTTCTTGGACTCTGCCCCATGCATGCATAGCTCTGGGGTCAACCAGAGATTTGGGCAGAGTGTACAGGCCAAACACAGGGCTCCTCCACACGGTGCTTCTCTGCTCCCAGGTGTTGCCCCTCCTGCTTTCCCTCTGCCATGGCCACCCCAAACTCTGCTCTCTGGGTCTCTGAGTTTTGGTCACCCAGCATGGCGTCCTCTATGGCCCATGCTCACATGCAGATATGCAAGAAAGTCACCTAGTGCCGGTCCCTTCGGTTAACCCCCCTATGGTATCTGCCTCTACCACTTAGTCCCTCACACCATCAGAAGGTTTTGTGGTTAGTATTTCATCCTGGTTTCATAGGAGTCATCTGCAGGAGAGTTGGTCTGATCGGAGTGACTCCACCATTGCTGAAGACAGAACCTGACTGAAGGTTTACCGATATTCCTGAGGCCGACACTATGGCAAGGGCCTCTAATCCACCCTTCACTTCAAGTGTTGTCGCCTCTCCAACCCATCTTCTCATTCATGGAACCTGATGCAGTTATCAAAGGTGTCTAAAAAGAGAATTTGAAGAATGCATCCACAAACTCTGTGATACTCCCTTTCCAGAGGTGTAGCTGGATCCCTGCCCCCTTGAGTGGAGTCTAGACTTAGTGACATAGAGTTCAGCAGAATCCATGGCCTGTAACCAGCAAGCGTGGCTTCTCGGAGAAGGCAGCATGTGTCTTGGGTGCTCTCTCTTACCCTCTTGCACTTGCTTCCCCCACCTTTTCTCCCTCCCTCTCCCTTTCCCCACCCCTCCCTCTGTCTCCCCGCACACACACAGATCCCCCTGCCTCTCTCTCTCTCTCCCTCACCCCGTAAAATAGATCATTGTTTTGCAGGAAGCCCTGCTATCAGCAGCCCTATGGAGAGACCCATGTGGTGAGGAAGTGAGCCATGTAGCCAAGTGAGTAAGCCTGGAAGTGGATCCCTCAGCCCCAGTTAAGTCTCAGAGGCTGCTGCCCTGGATGGCAGTTTCACTGTGGCCTCGTGAGTGACCCTAAGTCATCCGGAGTAATTTGTTACGTAATGACAGATAACTAAGACTACAATATCCCCTAATGCCCAGCAGTCTACAACAGCACGACGAGTTTTCCTCCAAGCCTACTCTTTTGAGCAGCATTGTCTTAGTAAATGGCATCAAAAGTCACCCAGGGAGGCACTGTCAGGTGGGCCATCAGTCCCACAAGTAATATGAAGCCTCTAAATATTCATAACCAGGAACAGACACCAATCTTAGAGGAAGGATGGAGTAAGAAGAGTCAACAAATGACTCTGCAGAGAGCGGCTCGAGTTCTGAGGAGCAAACCAATGGCCAATGTCGTCCTGAGCCCAGGGAGGGGAGCATTTAAAACAGCGGGAGATCCCACGGCATCAGCGGAGAGCTGGCCCCTCGGGGTTCTTAGTTGCACACAACAGAAACAGACTGGCTGATGGAAGCCCAGAGGGAACCAGCTAGAGGGGGTCCCATAGGCACTTGGGGAGGGCTGGACAACCAGGCTGGGTGGCTTTGCAGAGAGGAACAAGGTTCCAAACCCCACCACTGTACTAAGTGGTGAGGGCTCCCCTGTGGCTCCCACTCACTACTGGGCAGGCACTGTGAGACTCGGAATGCTACCACAAGAACCACAGCTTCCAGTGCTTCTCAGAAAATGGGCGGCATGGCCCCTGCCACCAGCAGCCCAGCTACAGTGAAATCTGTGGGGACCCTGCTTCTTCCCACCTCGGGCCCCAGACTCAGCAGTAGTGGGTGCATGTGATTGGTGGAGCCTGGGTTAGGTGCCCATGCCATAACTACGAGGAAAACTGGGAAAGCCCAGACATTTTTCACTTCTCTTTTGGGAGGTGAGCTCCCCATCAGGTGAGAGAATTGCATGCACAGAGGTCCTGGGGCTGGAAGGGACATGGAGAGTATTGGGCTGAAAGAAGGTCAGTGTGACTGCAGGGATGGGGGGTGCCACGCACCAATGCTGCAGAGGCCAGACGGTGCAGGCCTCATGGACCTTGGAGGAGTTTCGTCTTCATCCTGAAAGAGCTGAGCACTCACTGACAGATGTGAAGCCGGGCCTGCATGTGCACACACACACATGTATTTGCATAAGTGACAGGATCTCATTGCATTTTAAGGAATTATCTCTGGTTTCATTGTGGAGAAATTATGTGGAGAGCAGAGTTGATGCAGTAAGACTAGCGAAGGGTAGCTGGGGTTGTCCCGTGAGAGATGACTGTAGCCTAGATGACAGCAAGGGCAGTGTCATGGAGCAAACAGACAGAGTCCATGTAACAGATCTAAAATGTGCAGAGAACTAGCAACACACCAGGAATGATGGGATGTGGAGGGTGAGCAGTGGACATAGCCCCACTGTCTGGCCTTTGACATGGGTGTGTTCCAGTCACTACAGCTGGGGACTCAGTAAGAGCTCTAGACCTGGCGCAAGGTCACAAGCTCAGTTGGACGTCTGCATTGGCACATCGAAGTGCAAATAACAAAAAAGCAGGTGCATTCAGGTCGGGGGATGCCATGCACTGAGGCTGCAGAGACCAACCAAGAGGCGTGCATGGCCATGCTCCAGCTCAGCCTCTGGGCCAGGAAGCCTTGGCAAGGCTGGGTGACTCTTCAGCTCCTTACCTTTGGTGATCCTCCTGGCTTTGGTCCGTCACCTGAAGGAATGTCTGGAGACTGGACATTGTTGGCTGCCCTCCCAGCAGCCATTCCCTATCTTTCTTGTTCACCATCAGGGTCTCACTCTGCTGTCCAGGCTGGAGCGCAGTGGGGACACAACAGCCCCAGCGACCCAAGCTTAAGCTTCCCAAGTAGCTGGACTACAGGTGCATGCCACTGTGCCCAGCTAAAATTTTTTTTTATGTTTTGTAGAGATGGGGTCTCACTGTTTTGCCCAGGCTGGTCTCAAACTCCTGATCTCAAGCAGTCCTCCTGCCTCAGCCTGCCAAAGTGGTGAGATTACAGATGTGAGCTCCCATGCCCAGCTAGAAGCTCCTTTTTGTTCCAGCCTCCATCACTCCCCCATGTGGCTCAGGGCAAGGTGACTCCCGTCCCCAAATCAAGAGGCGGCTCCTGATTCGTTTAAATGCAGCTGCACACGTGTTCCTGGGGCAACTGTTAGTAATTAAAGCAGTCCATGGCCCAAATGGCCCAGTCAGACCGAAGGGAAGGATTCAGATTTTAACCACAGAGGAGGGGCCTCTCTTTCCTTGAGCAGGAACAAGGAAGCACATGGTCCCAGCAGACACTGACGGACACTCTCCAGCACACAGGCAGCAGCCTGAAGCCAGAGCCAAGAGCTGAGGGCAGAAAGAGGCTGGGGCCTGGGTGACAGCTTGGGACAGTGAAGCCACTAGAGGGGGCACAATTGGGTTAGCTGTGGCCATACTGGGAGGGACAGTTGAGAGACAGTTGTGATCAGACTGGGAGTGTCAGTGAAGGGAGAGGAGGCCATCCTGGAAGGGACAGTGAGGATGGTAGTGGCCACGTAGAAGAGTCAGCAGGAGCTCCCCTCTGGAACATTCAGAAACCAGATCCACAGCTGCACCCATGAGAGAAGCTGTCACTTAGGCAGCAAGTGGAGGGCCACCTCCTGGGGCAGGTGCCCAGGTGAGCTGCAGGCCCTCTGGCTTCTGAAGGCCAAGGCATCCTGCTCTGAGGCCTGGCCACTGCTCCCTCCTGGCACCCAGGCCTGATGCTATTGTGCCTACCAGCCTCACCATGAGGGTCCCATCAAGCCTAGGGGTCCCAAGGGTGGACGAACTGCCCCATGTGACACAAGACATTCTCCATGCCATGAGCCATGCAGTACTCTGACCCTTCTGCAGGCTCAAGGAGCAGCATGCGGGACCTGAGGTGTTGCCGAATGCATTTCATCCCCGACTTCCCCAGAGCCACCGTCTCCTAGGACGGCAGCATGGACATCCCCCTCCTCCACTCGCTGGCTGCACCCCATCTTCAGCACCTTTCTGGCAGGGCGCAGGGTCAGGAGTTGCACAGAAACAGCTCACCCGGTCCAGACACGCAGCCTATCCCCACAGGAGCCCACAGTCGCTATCATCCCCAACGGGTATCTGAGGCTGGCAGCACATTCTCAAGGCTCTGCACGCAGCCCCAGACCACCTCCCTCCAAGGGCATGCCCGCAGAACAGTCAGCCACAGCCTGACTGACCCCTGGGAGAGTGCCGCCCTGACCTCTGCCCCGCTGTGAAGGTGGCTTTCCCCCACTTGTGTGCTCACTTCCCACAGACAGCTTGGCTTCACCCTGGACCTCCCTGTTGGGCCCCCGGGCACCTGTCAAAGCTTGGGGGAACTGCTGCCAACCTGCCCCCAGGAGAGGGCTGCCTGTGGCTTGGTAGGTGCCCACAGTACAGAGTGCAGCACCACAGCTGTGGGACAGTGCCCACTCCCCTGTGCCCCGCCCGGCTACCTTGCCTGCCTATCCTGGGCCAGCCTGGGCCAAGGGGGGAATGGAAGACCGGAGCTGGGGAGCAGCCAGACTGGGAAAGGGCTAGGGGTGGCGGGGAACCATGGAGGAGAGGGGACCTCCCAGCTCCCAAACCCACACCTTCCTCCCAGGTTGGGAATCCAGGTTTGCTGCCTGAGAGGCTCCATCCCTGCTGAAGTCAGAGGGGGATGCCTCTCTCAGGAGGCCCCAGGCCTCCCAATCACAGTAAGAGGAGGCAGAGGGAGGAGACAGGGCCGTGAGAGGACCTCTGGCGGGGCGGCAGGCGGGTGTGTGCCCTGTCATCCTCTCTAGTTTGGGTGTGTGTTTGAAATTCTTTACAGTAAAAAACCGAAAACATGCTAGAAGGGAGATTGATCTCCCGACGGAATCGGGGGCTTGTCAAGGTCCCCTTCACCTGCTCTAGGTGTGAGGCTCTGACAGCGGTGCCCCGCCACCACCAATGTGTCATCCCACACGCTGCAGACAATGGCGCACACGGCAGCCCCTGCGCCCCCATTTCTAGGCTGGTGTGGAACCCGCAGCCCAGGGCACACAGCCCCTCCTCCTGCAGTGGAAGTGGGGCACACTCCCAGGGGTCCCCGGCCCGAGGCACGCACTCTCCAGCCTCCGTGCAGGTTGGCTGCTCACGATTTCCATGTGGGCAGATGCCTGCAGGGATGGCTCGTGGGCATGTGGGCAGATGCCTTTCCGCTCACGCTGGAAACGACCCAAGGACAATGGGGGCTGCCTTCCCACGGTCGCCGGAGCCCCCACCAGGTTACTGGATGAGGTAGGTGCAAAGGTCCCCCCGCCCCTCGCCTTCACGGCCCAGGAGGACTCGGGGCTAGGCCCATTCCCTCGCGCGTCGGAGTGGCCTGGGCTGTCTCGGCATGACCACAAACGGCGTGGCTTCAACCAACGGGAGTTGATTCTCCCAGTTGCGGAGGCCGGCGTCCCACACCGAGCGCTTCCTCCCGGGGCTCTGGGGCAGGATCCTTCCGCCTCTTCCAGCTTCTGGGGACCCCGTACGTTCCCCGCCTCCGCCTCCACATGGCCTTCTCCGTGTCTCTCTCTCCTGTCTCTTCTAAGGGAGCCGTCCGTGGGACCCCCTGGATGATCTAGGTTGCCCTTATCTCCACATCCTCAATGTAATGACATCTGCAGATACCCTTTTTTCGCATATAAGGCCGTGCTCACAGGGCCCGGGCGTTAAGAAGCGGATGTATCTTTCAGGGGTCACCAACCAGTCACCCCACAGCGTCTCAACAGCCCAGGCCCCAGCCTGCCCAGCCAGAGCCCCGGTGAAGGGACAAGCTTGGGCACCAGGACCCACAGCCGAGGGCCACCGGGCGCCTCCCTGCCTCTGCTCCGGGAAAGGGGCACCGAAGCTGTGTCTGCACTGGGCCCCCTGGGGGCCCTGCTTCCTGCAGCGGGAGCTTCCCTGAGCAGCGCCCCGCCCTTCCTCTAGGTCCAGGATGGACGGCTTTCCTCCTGGGAGCACAGGCCTGCCGAGGGCTCCTTGCTGCGAGCCAAGTGCTCCTGGCCAGGGCCCTGGGTCTCGGAAGAAAAGAAACCCCTGAGCTCTGGTTTCTCAGCGGCCAAGGGGGCGCCTGCCTCGTGCCCAGCTCCCAGCGGCCAGGGCTGGGACACCCGGTGTGACTGATTTTTCCGTTGCTTTTCTTTTACGGTCTTTTTCATATGCTTCACTACTTGTCAAGGATCTCACAATTGTCAACAGAGAAATATCCAAGCAGCCTTGGATTTCAATCCCAGCTCTGCCACGTGGAGCATGACCCATTGGAAAATGACAAACTACAGGCGGATCCCCTCCGGGAACCTGAGGGAAAGCCAGATGCACCCAGCAGGCCTTGCCTTCTTGCACTTCCGTGACCTCCTCTTTCTCCTCCTCCGGTCTCCACACCACCCTTCCCAAGTCACCTTTCACCTCTCCCCCACTTTCTGATCCTTGCAATCCTGAGTCACCGGAGATGCTCCCTTACTGGTGACCATGGCTGGGCCACTTGGTGCTAGCTGCCCCGCAGATGTCCTGTGGACCCCAGCGTGATGAGTAGCTGAATGAATGGACGTAATACCCAGGGGTCTAGCCCATGGGAGGTGTTCTGCCAACGTGGATCCCTCCCCTGTCCCCTTCGGGGACATCGGTGTGCTGACTATTTCGACCCCAGCCTTCGGAGCAGCCCAGACAAAAAGCGGAAGTGCCCTGGGGCGCGTAGGGAGCGAGGCCAGACGCCCCTGTGGGGCGGGCGCGAGGCGGGCCGCCTCCCGGCGCGCCGCGCATGCTCCGTGCCCCCCCTCCGCGCCCCGTTCCCACGCCGCCGCCGCCCCGGCCCCGCCCGCTCCCGTCCCGCTCGTCGGCGCACCGGACGGACAGACTGCCCTCAGGACGTGCCTCGCGAGCGGTACCCAGAGGCGAGGTCGACACCCGGCCGGGAGTCCCCCGATCCCCCCGGCCCAGTCTCCTGGGGACACCGCCTCGGAGGGCTTCTCGGAGGTGGCGGCGGCCTCGGCCTCGGCCTCGGTGCTGCAGAGGGCGGGAAGGGAGGTCGACTCCCTCGGCTACCCGCTGAGCCCAGGTAGAAGGGCTAAGCTGAGCCGCCGCTGAGCCCAGATAGAAGGGCCTAGCTGAGCCGCGGGTAAGGGGGTAAAGAGGTAAGGGGCCCGTCTGGGCAGGGTGCAGGTGGGGAGGGGGACGAAGGAGCAGCGGCTACGGCGAAAGACAGGGACGCCCTGGGAGGCGGGCTAGCGCTGAGTGGCGGGATCAGCCCTCGGAGCCGCCCCCTACCAGGGGCGTTAGGGGAGAGCAGCCTTCCAGGGCTGGGCGCTGGGAGCCTCCGCCAGTGTTTGTCAATTTCTGTCCTGATTGGTTTCCAGCCACCGGTCCCGGGGCTGGCTAAAGAGCATCCCGTAGCTCATCGCCTGGTGAGTTTGGATTTTGCACCTCTGGGTTTGAGAGTGCCAGGCAGATTGGCATTGTGAGGTTGTGGCACTGCTACCCAGCCACCGGCCCTGAGGGTCCCCAGATGGGGTCAGGATGCCCAAAATTGTGCTCCAGAGGGTATCAGGTATGTGCTGGTGCCTCGTGGTGGCGCAGGGTGTTGACTGGGTGACTGGCATGCCACGGAAAAGCAGAAGCTTAAGCAAGCTTAGGAGGAAGGGAACAGCCAATGGAAGGTGGTGGGCAAGGGTGAGAGAGGAACCCAGCGAGCTGGGCAGAAAGCAGCACCCAGCACTTCCCTGCCAGCCTAGTTGTGACTGGTTCAATCCCACAACTCCTGAGAACTCTCCAGGGGCCACGCTGCTGCAATCGTTCAAGATCTGCCAGTGACAGCGGCAGAAAGCCCTGCCCTGGGGTTCTCGTTCTAGTGGCTGAGCGCAGAGAATAAACAGAAACTGTTTTCCATTAGTAATTACCGAGTCTGTTAAAAGGCAGTAAAAGCCAGGAAGGGAGGTCTGGTTGCAAGTTTAGGTGGTGTGGTTAGAGTAAGTCTCATTTCAAAGCAACATTTCTATGAAAACTCGAAGGCGGTGAGAGAGCGAGGCATGTGGTCATGTTTTGGAAGAGCATTCTAGGCAGAGGGAATCCCCCGTGCAAAGGCCCTGGGGTGAGAGTGGCCTTGCTCTCCGGAGCAAGAGTGTGGCAGCAGTGGAGGGAAGCGCAGAGGTGGCAGGAGGGCTGGGCAAGGTCAGGAAGGGCTGGGTGGGTTTACTCTGAGTGACACAGGCATCCCAGGGATAACTGTGAGCAGAAAAGGACAGGACCCGACCCACCTCTTCGAAGGATCCCTCAGCAAGCAGCCTGGGTGGCCGCCTTTTGGGTGGGTTAGACTCTGCCCCCAGAGGGAAAGGCCTGCCAGCTGCAAGGAAGTTCCTCAGAGGAGCTTGCCAGGCTAGGCTGCAGGCAGGGCCCCGGTCAGCCCACGCAGCACCCAGGCTGAGCCTTGGCTCTAGTTTCTCCAGTTTCCCTCCCCGGCCGTTCTGCCAGGTGGGCAGCAGGTGACTAGGGCCTCAGGCCAGGGAAAGCTGGTGGGGCTGAGAGAAGCAAGATCCCCCAGGACAGAAGAAACCCAACCACAGTGGCGATGCCTGTCCCTTGCTGTGAATGAAAAAGCCCAAATTGCTGCACCCCACGAATGGGACTGCTGGATGCGTCTCTCAATGTTGTTTGTGTGGGTTCTTTTTTCTTTTTCTGGGAATATCTCCCCATCTAGTGGTCGCCTTAAGGCATCCTGCTGCTGCCGGCTCTCCCCTTGGTTGGCCAGGCTTCCTTGTAGGCAGTGGCCCTGCTGTCACCCCTTTCCTGGCCCTCCCCGCGTGGACCACCCTGCATACTCAGTTCCACCCATAGGCTAAGATCCGCAAGCAAGGGTCCCAAGTCCGAGGCCCCTCGCAGAAGTGGAGCAGCCCTGGAGGGGCTGCTAGTGGCACCAGTCACCCAGGTTGATGGGCTCCCTGGCTTCTTACCTGAGGTGCCAAGGTCTAGTGGAACCCTTGCCTTCGAGCCCAATGCCGTGCCTCAGGGAAGCCTGGCTTCAGAGCGCAACTTTATCCTTCCACTTGGCCTCTGCTCTGCTGGTCCCCAAAGTTCTTGCCGGTCCAGCTGGAAGAAGCTGCTCTCTAGTTCTGCCAGGCACCTTCCAGGTTCTCCTGTCCTCAGATGCACGGAGCGGTGCTCAACTGGAGATTACTTGAGTTCTATGGGCACAAAGTTTGTTGTGTCTTTCTTTCCAGGAGTTGAAATTGGAGATGATTTTCGAGAACCTGGCCCTCAAGGATAGGCACTGCTCTGGGTGACAGCTCGGTGTGGCCAGCACCTCCGCTGAGTCTTCCGATGCTGCACTTGAGTGTGGGTCTCCGTCTCTGGGTGGACTCCAGCTGATGGGGTGTTCACTCGGGGGTCACCACTCAACAGTGCTCTGCTCCCTTGGGGCTCAGACCTGCATCAGCACATCTTGGGGTGGAAGGACTAGAGATAACTCCTCCCCCTTTCAACTTGCCCAAAATGGGTAGTGAATGAAATTTCAGTACTGTTATGGTAGGGGAAAAAATGAGCTTATGCTGCTTTCCAAAACAATCATTTCATACTAGTCTGAAAGCCCTGGCAAATTATCAGTAACACCTCCTCACTCACCTTTAGTTTTGCAGGGCTCCCAGTCACTGACAGTGTGTGCTAATGAAGTCAGGTGAGGCCTGCGGACATCAGGTGATTACCTTACAGGATCACTTCTTTTCCCCTCCTTTTTGATTGAAGTGAGACTCACACAACATAAAACTTAATTTTTTTGAGACAGAATCTCGCTCTGTCACCCAGGCTGCAGTGCAGTGGCGCAATCACGGCTTGCTGCCGCCTCGACCTTCCCAGCTCAAGCCATCGTCCTGCCTCAGCCTCCCAAGTATCTGGGACTACAGACACATGCCCCCATGCCCAGCTAATTTTTTGTATTTTTGTAGAGATGGGGTCTCACTATGTTGGCCAGGCTGGTCTCGAACTCCTGACCTCAAGTGGTCCACCCACCTTGGCCTCCCGAAGTGCCGGGATTACAGGTGTGAGCCACCACACCCAGCGAAATTAACTATTTTAAAGAGAACAATTCACAGGTCATTTAGTATAGTCACCATGTTGTGCAGTCACCACCTCTGTTTAGTTACAGAACATTCTCATCACCCCATAAGGAAACCTCCAGACCCATTAGCAGTCCCTCCCCATCCCCTCAGCCCCTGGCACCCACCAATCTGCCTTCTGACACAATGGATTGGCCTGTTCTGGACAGACATGTTTTATGAGAGTTAAAGGTTCTTTGGATGGCAGGACCCTGGGATAGATGAAAGGCACAGCTTTTTGTTCTGTATCGCTCTGAACAAGAGAAGACTGCCCGGCAGGGCCACACGGGGGTTAGACCCGGCAGGGACAGGGAAACAGCACCTGGGGTGAGAGGCCAGTAGAGGCGGGTGGCTTGGTTTCTCGGGCTTCCTGTGGATTGATTGAGTTGCATAAGGTTTCAGGCTCCAGAGCATAGGGGCTGTCCCCAGTTGTCTGGTGCCTGGCCCCAGAGTGTGGGGGCTCAATGAGGCAGGGGCAGTTGGGGTGTGTGTTTGGTGACCCCAGAGAAAGGGACCTTGTAAGAAAAGTGGTGGGAGTGGGGACCTATCAAACTGCCCTCGAAGGGCAGAGGGATGAGAGATTTTAGCCACTGTTTCAAAACGAGGTCAAGACAGCTCTTGGGAAGTGTGATGTTACATCACAAAATGGAATCAGACAATATGTGGCCTTTCAAGTCTGTGTCTGGCTTCTCTCACTGAACAGTGTCCTCGGGGCTCATCCACATGGTAGCACGTGGCAGAATTTCCTTTCTTTCTATGGCCAAATACTATTCCGTTGTATATATAGATTTACGGCGTTGGTCCACCCATCTGTCGATGGACATTTGGGCTGCTTCCACCTTTGGCTGTATGATTAACGCTGCTGTGAACGCAGGTGTGCAAGGGTTTGTGTGAACCACTTGTCTGCAATTCTTTGGGGGTATATACCCAGAAGTGGAATTGCCAAATCATACGGTAACTATGTTTAACTTATTGACAAGCCACCAGTCTGTTTTCCATAGTTCTATTTTCTTTTCTTTTTAATTTTGTGCACAGACAAAAAAGAGGGACTGGTCTGAGGACACACAGGTCACCTACCGTGCAGGTTTGGCAGTGATCACCATCTTGCCTTATTTGCATCAGCTTTTCTCTCTTTCTCATTCTGAAAGGTTTTAAACTAACTTGCATGCCATTTCCTCCCCCAAAGGCTGCAATGTGCATTTATTTAAATGGGGACATTTTCTTTCATGACCCAGTGCCACTATCCATCCAACACCTGAGCAGTAATGATCCCCTCCTGTCTTCTGAGGGCCACCCCATAGCCACCCCCTCACATAATCCCCAATCCCTTTGACAACTCTCATTTATGCCAGCATCTCATCAACGACCCCTCTTGCACTTGGGTGTTGGGCCCCTTAAATCTCTGTTCATCTAGAACAGTCTCTACGCCCAGTCTCCTTTTCCCCTCATGACACGGATTTGCAGAGGACACTGGACCGGCTCTATGGAACGGCCCACTTCCTGGGTCGGGCAGGTTGCTTTCTTGTGGTGTCATCTGTTCCTGAGGGCCTCAGGACACTGGACATTGAGTGCCAAGGCTGCATTCAAATCCAGTCATATGGCTTTGGTAGGATACCTTCCTACTGCATCCTGGCAGCAGGACTGTCCCCTCCCCTGTGTCCCACTGCTAGGTTAGATTACTCTCATGCAGCCAGCAAATAATCACAGGATGACGTTTTGATATGTGATATCCCTTTCTCCCTCAGTCTTTAACCTAATGGTTCTAGCACCCATTCCACCCTCAGGGATTCAGAACATGAGCTTATGTATCGTGGACCAATGTTGGCTGGCAGGTCATCATAGATGATAAGGGACTTTGGGGCAAGCTAAATGCTAGGCAAATACTATGGCTGTCTTTCTCTATGCTCCCTCTCCCTCTCTCCTGCGGCCTTGTTGTTGCCACAGACAAACCGTAGTCACCTATTGGAACATCAATAAAAGCTTGGAGACCAACAAAATGAAAGTCCCAGGCAGAGAAGCAGAGAAAGCAGGCAGTGGCCGGTGTGCTGAGAAAGGAGCAGCCTTTGACCTGCCTGTGCTAGACAGCCTGTGTTGCTGGGAAATTCATAAAGAGAAAATGTTTCTTTAGTTCAGGATTTTGCTGGCTAGAAAGTTCAAGACTGGGGACCTGCATCTAATGAGAGCCTCAAGCTGCTTCCACTCAGGGTGGGAGTCCAAGGGGAGCTGGTGGCCAGAGGGGACACAAGATGGGGGGAAAGGCCTTTTAACAACCAGCTCTCACAGAGCAAGGACTCACTCACTCCTCAGGGAGAGCATTAATCTGTTCGTGAGGGACTCACCCCCATGACCCAAACACCTCCCATGAGGCCCCACCTCCAACATTGGGGACCAAATTGCAACGCCACGTTTGGAGGCTCAGATACCCAAACCACAGCGCTGGCTGTCTTCTAGCACTGAGAACTGATGTGGAGAAGAAGTCCTGAGGCCAAGGTGCATTTTGTCCACTTGGTCAATTTCATGTTCCCCACTCTTAGCCTGAAACTAGCTTCCTGCTGTCCCCCCAGGATCCCACATGGTGTCATCCTCTGCACCTGTTCCCTAATTTTCAGCACCACAACTGCCAAGCTCATGACCATTCGAGGGCCAAGGTGTGCCATTGGCTGCTCTCTTTGCCGCTTGCAGCCTCTAGCTCTCTGCCTGAATGTCACCCCTTCAGAGAGCACCCCTGCTACTGTAGGTCTCCTTGATTCTGAACTACCCTCACCTCTCTTCTCTTCTTTGAGAGCAAGTCCTCATGTCGCAAGCGGAGGTTGTACGTGTGTATTTGGAGTTTCCTTAAGAATCCTGACCTGAGGGAAGGGGATTTGCAGTGGAGCTTCCAGGAACGGCTGGAAAGCTGGGGTCAGGGGGTGCTGGCCACATGGGGAGAGAGCTAAGAAAACAGCAAAAGAAGAAAAGAAAGGAAAGAAGAAATGGGCTCCCTTGACAGCCCTAGCTCATGGCCCACTGCACAGGGGAGGAGGCATGGCAGCTCAGTTGCAGAAAGTGTCCTGGGTTTGAATTGTGTCCCCCAAAAAGACATATTGAAGTCTCAACTCCTGGTATCTGTGACTGTGACCTCATTTGGAAAGAGAGCTTTGCAGCTGTAATCAAGGTAAGATGGAGTCATCGCTGTAGGAGCAGGTGGGCCCTAATCCAGTGACTGGTGTCAGACCAGGGACTAGTGACTGGCATCCTCAGCAGACCAGGGACATGTGAACGCAGACACAGACACAGAGAGGATGGCCGCACAAAGACAGAGGCAGAGAAGGATTGCTGGCAGCCATCAGAAGTCGGAAGAGGCAAGGAAGGGGTTTGACAGAGTGGGGGCCCGCCGGCACCTGGATCTCAGATTTCTGGCCTCCAGAACTGGGGGAGAAAAATGCATGTTGCTTGAAGGCCCCAATTTGTAGTACTTGCTATGGAAGCCATACAGACGGTCTGATGGTCAGGGGCCCTTGGTGAAGCTGCAGGAGTGAGAACACCACAGGTGGGCACTGCGCTGCTTATTTCACAAGAAAAACTAAGCGGGTCGCAGGTCGGCTGCTCCAGGCTGACCTGAGCTCACAGGGGCTCTTTGCATTTCCCTCAGCTCCTCCACGCCCTGGAGATGGCAGCCATTCTCCTGACCACGAGACCCAAGGTGAGTGGGGGACCTCTCCCTGGCCTCTCCCCCCGCCAGCCCCCATGTGCTACCTCCTCAGGCCCAGACCTCTCCAGCTGGGCTGAGCTTAGGCTGCCCTTACCATTGTTCTCCTTTCCTGAGGTCCACAATCTGGGCTTCCTGCCTCTGTTGGCTGTGCCTCCTGTTTTTCTGTCTTACAACTCATGCAACTCCAAGCCTTTCCACCCTCCAGGGCTCCCCCCACCTCACATTTTGTTTCTGTAGCTCCTCCAGGGGCCCAGGGGGTTGAAGTCCCCTGTGGCCACAAGAATGGCTTGTTTTAGGTGCCAGTATCTTTTGAGGACGTGTCTGTGTACTTCACAAAGACAGAATGGAAGCTTCTGGACCTCAGACAAAAGGTCCTCTACAAGCGGGTGATGCTGGAAAACTATAGCCATTTGGTGTCACTGGGTAAGTGACCCCCCATGACATACACACACTCAGTCCACCTACTCTGTCTCTGGGCTAAATTTGTTTCTGACTGTCCTGTTTGTTGGTTGCAACGAGCCCAAGAATACCACTAATCCATTGCAGGCCAGCTCTGCCATCTCAGTAGGATAGTTTTTAGCTAAGTGGCCTGGACCCATAAATGTTTTAGGTAAATGCATTGGCCTGTGAGTTTCAGTGTCAGACTTATCTTGTGTATAAAATCATGAATCGACTAAATGTCTTTCTATTAAAAAGAGATGCAAATTATACTGGAATATTTATGTGAACTATTTTAGACTTAATTCATTTCTATGATGGCTGCATTTTGCATCTGTTCCACTTTATAAAATTTAGCAACATCTTTTGCTTCCATCGACCAGGGAGGTCCCACGTAAGGACAAATTGTACACTTGGATTTCAAGCCTTGAGAAGTCTTGGAAGGAGCTGGGGCAGCTTGGAGCAGGCTGCTCTCCCCCTTCCCTGACCGTGCACCCCCACTGCCGGAAGGGGCAACAACTTTGCCAATTAAAGGACAAACGCAGGATTAACAGGCTAGATAGATGAGGGCCAGAGCACTCAGGAGCTTTCAGGTGAGGCGCAGAACCTCTGA
This sequence comes from Cebus imitator, assembly GCF_001604975.1. Classification (NCBI taxonomy): domain Eukaryota; kingdom Metazoa; phylum Chordata; class Mammalia; order Primates; family Cebidae; genus Cebus; species Cebus imitator. Next base: position 806,732 of record NW_016107914.1, on the reverse strand, counting down.
GGGTGCCAGTGACTTGCCCCGCCTCACACAGCTGATGAAAAATGCATGTGTGAGACAGAGCGGGACCCAGCCTCTGGCATTTCCCCCAGTGCACCCAGCAAGGTTGGCTGCTGCAGCTTAGCTTGGACACTCCACTTTCCAGTGGAGATGGAAACACTCCATTTCCCCTCGCTGCCAGAGGGGAAATCCAGAGGGGCTTCAATATTGTACCCTACTGCCTTCGGGGTTGTGGGGGTCTGACTGCACAGATTTTGCCTTTGTAATCTACCCCATACAGGGGAAGCAGCTTCATCCCCTGCTTCCTTCTGACCCTCACCAGGCAGACCTGGGGTTCCAGGGAGGTGTCTGGGATCCTCAGTGGAGTTTGATGATGAAACAGGGCACTTCAGCTTTTGGGCCACATGGCTGTCGGCCTCCCAACACTCCCTGCTTCTGTCCCTCAGGGTCCCCACACACATGTCCAAGTTCTCATGAGTTTCTCAGCCTCCCTGCAGGCCAGGTGACAAACACAGTTGTCCTCATGGCCCAGATTGCCAGACACAAGCTCTCCACGCCCACCTGGCCCTGGACTCGCAGGAGCCCTTGCCTTCATAGAGAGACTCTGCGCTTTCTCTGGACCTTCCCGGTGGTGCTTTTTAGAGAGTTCTTTATTCTCTGTTACCTGAAGATATTGAGAATGACCTGAGTTCAGGAGCGGCCATGTCCTTAGCCATAGTGGTCCTGACCCGCTTTGTATTCCCTGCCCAGGGTTTTCCTTCTCCAAGCCTCACCTGATCTCCCAATTGGAGCGAGGGGAAGGACCCTGGGTAGCAGACATCCCCAGAACCTGGGCCACCAAAGGATTGCTCATAGGTGAGTGAGAGGTGCTCAGCCGGCTCCCCATCTGGGGAAAAGAAATAGCAAAGGGGTGGGGGGCGCTGCCATTTTGGATGGAAACTTCTCTTTGGAGGCAGACATCAGTCTCCAGGTGTCACAGCAGCCCGGCTGTCTGCAGCCCATTCTCCCACCCCTTCATCTCCCCCGTCTGCCTGTGTGATCACTTTCTGCTCTGTGGTCACCTTGTTCCGTCCCACTGCGTCCTCACCTCCTGCTCGTTCACCTCTCCGCCTTGGCATGAGGGTGACACTGCCTGGTGCTCTGCCTTTCCAGGTGACAGGACACACAGCACGACATCAACTTCAATGCAGAAGCATTCTGGACGACAGCTCCCCGGGGCCGATCCACAAGGTGGCAAGGAGGGGCAGGCAGCAAGGTCGTCTGTGCTGCAGAGAGGTGCCCAAGGGTTGAGGCCGAGCTCAGCCACAGGGTCGCAAGGCCACAAAGGTGCAGAGAAGCGGTACCTGTGCCAGCAGTGCGGGAAGGCCTTCAGCCGCAGCTCCAACCTCATCAAGCACCTCATCATCCACAGTGGCGAGAAGCCCTACGCGTGCCCCGAGTGCGGCAAGCTCTTCCGCCGCAGCTTCGCGCTCCTGGAGCACCAGCGCATCCACAGCGGCGAGAAGCCCTACGCCTGCCCCGAGTGCAGCAAGACCTTCACGCGCAGCTCCAACCTCATCAAGCACCAGGTCATCCACAGCGGCGAGTGGCCCTTCTCCTGCGGCGACTGCGGCAAACTGTTCCGCCGCAGCTTCGCCCTCCTGGAGCACGAGCGCGTGCACAGCGGCGAGCGGCCCTACGCGTGCCCCGAGTGCGGCAAGGCCTTCAGCCGCAGCTCCAACCTCATCGAGCACCAGCGCACGCACCGCGGCGAGAAGCCCTACTCCTGCGGCCAGTGCGCCAAGGCCTTCAAGGGCGTCTCGCAGCTCATCCACCACCAGCGCAGCCACAGCGGCGAGCGGCCCTTCGAGTGTGGCGAGTGCGGCAAGGCCTTCCGCGGCCGCTCGGGCCTCAGCCAGCACCGGCGCGTGCACAGCGGGGAGAAGCCCTATGAGTGCAGTGACTGCGGCAAGGCCTTCGGCCGGCGCGCCAACCTCTTCAAGCACCAGGCAGTGCACGGCGCCAGGCGCCCAGCGAAGGCAAAAGCAGAGGCGGCGCGGCGGCGAGCGGGCTCCAGGAGCGCCAGTCCTGGGAGAGCAGTAGCGGCCAGTAGCCCCCCCAGGGTGAGCGCGGCTTCCAAGCCTTCCAGGCCCAGCCGCCGCTGACTCCCCGCCAGCGCACCCAGGGCGCGGCAGGCCGCCGTAGGGGGCCTTCCAGGGAACGTAGAGACTCAGCCCCCTTCAGGCGGGAAGAGTGCTCTCCCAGGGCCGCGACAGCAGCCACAGCCCTGACCTCTTTGGCCATCAGAAAACCCCAGGCAGAGCCTCACCCTGAGGCTGAGAAACGCGGGAGGAACTCAGAACAGAGGAACGCACCCTTCCCCCGGGGCCGCCTGCCCTGGCTCCTCCGCCGAGGACAGTGCGGACCGCCGACAGAGGCCCTCTACTCCCTCCAGACTCCTGGGCCTTGCAACTCAGGCACAGAGGCGGCACCTGGGGCACTCGTCCCCGAGCCACAAGCACTATGGTGTGTGCACAGTCGTGCGTGGAGGGGATGCGCAAGCCGTCTCTCGGATTTGCATCAGCATCGCCTGCTGCGGGTAAGGACAAGGCCGCGTGAGGCCAGTGAAGCCAGCCAGCCGGGGCACACTGGCTTTGGGTTAAGAGGAGTGGTCCATTTCCTCCCTGGGGGTCGTTCCCCTCGCCCTAAAAGTTGTTAGTGTTCCCAGGTAGAAGATACTGAAAGCACTTTAATCCTTTAAGAGCTTATATTGTGGGTGGGTGAGACTCTAAAGTTGGCACAGAAGCAAGAGGCTCCCTGAATGTGGGCACAGATGGAGGACTGTGCCGGAAAACTCATACCTTGTCTGGGTGCCCCCAGCTGCTTCTGGGAGTAGGAGCAGTGCCTAGGCCTCGTCATCCCTGAGCACCGTGACTCTAGGAATGGCTGGCCCAGGACCCGCAGAAAGGATAAGACCCGGGGACTCTCAGCATCCCCTCTCTGGGAGAGGAGCCCTTCCCTTCTGGTCACTCACATTTGGACATTTGCAGCTAGCCACCCTGCTGGCTTCGGTTTCCCCCCCTGCCCACCCACTGCCTTCTGCCCCCCAGACCCCACCAGCAAAGGCCACCCTGGCCTCTCTGTCCCTTGTTCCCTGCCCTGCCCCACCACCAGTGCCTAAATCTTCACACTTACCTGCTCCTCCCCATCAGGCAGCCTCTCTTTTGGCTGGTGATGATTAGGAGAAAAGCCAGATGGGTTAGGAATTTGCACTTAGGCAACAGAGCAAGCCCAGGAACGGATCTTTGATTGAATGTCTTTTGGGTGACATTTTGTAGAATATTGGACGTTCTGTTGCTTTGAATGTTTTTTGTATTCAGGGGTAATGTACATTGAAAATAGAGATTTTGCCATATCAGAGTGTCAGGGAATCACTCCCTAAATAAGAGTCCCCCCAACCCTCTGAGAAGGAAGACCTCAGGCAGGAGAAAGGGGGCCCCGATGAGTATGGTGGCAAGCCTGGCCCCTCTTCTCCCTACAACAATGCAGTTTGCCCTTCTTCCCCTTAGCCCTGCAGAGACAGGGCAGACCCTTCAAATGTCACTTTACTGAAAGCCAAGGGGAATTCTCAAGGAAGACTCAGGGCTGGCAGACGTAGCTGCTGGCAGACCTTGTCCTAGCCCCCCAGCCCTGTCCCCAAATCTGGGCCCAGGATCTCTGCCCTTTGGTGCTCTCAGCCCAGTGTCCTGGTCAGCGGCCACCCCCTTCCAGCCCTGTCCCCTCCCAGGGAAGAGGGGATTTGTCATCTACAAGGACCAAGGGCAGGCGGTTGGTAGGTGCGGTGGAGGGTGCTGTTCAGAGACAGCTGCCTCCAATCAGGAGAGTGCGGGAAGACCTGAAAACACAGGATTCCCTCAGAGAATGCTGCTTGGAGTGCAACTCCAGAAATATTACACACACACACACACACACACACACACACACGTCAGCGCACAAGCACATATGTTTTATATATATATAAATATATGAATTCTTTGGTGCAAACTTCTAGAGTTCTTGTAAGCTGCGCTTGTTCCGTTGCCTCCCTCAGTGGGTCCCTATCTCCGTCCTATGATTGTGTGCTCGTCTACGAGCCTGCCTCATAAGCCTGCAAGTGTGTGTCACGCCTGTCGCCATGCCCTCCATGCCAAGCCCAGTGCTGTCAATCAGTAAGCGTGAATGAAATGGGTCTTGTAGTCCTAGCACCTCAGACTCAGGCCTGGGACCATCATCGGCTCCAGCGTTGCCTTGAGGCAATCCGAAGCATCTACAACTTTGGGTTTTCCGGAAAAAGAAGTATTAGGAATGGTGTATTTGAAGTCCCTGGTGACGCCATTGGGAAGTCTGGGTTTTTCTGACATGCAGTCTTTGCAAGGGCTGGCATGGGTCCAGAAACGCAGTCCTCATGTGGAGCAGGTGCCCATTGTTCATTCAACTGAACCAGAAAAGAAACATATCCATGCAGTCTCATGCCCATTTCCGTCACTCTAGGAAGTAAATGATTCCATTCCTACAAGCCAGACAGTAGCTACTTTCACTAAAGGAGAGTTGACTCCTTAGTAACATGTCATGCCATTGGTTCTGATGCATAAGCGAACTCTGTTTTTAAAGGAAGTTCCTTTTTCTTGCCTTGAGACCTACGCCCAGTCAAGACTGACTAGACACAGGCAGGACAAGGTACATGAGTTGTCGGCAGAAAGTGGAGTTGCCAAGAGAGAGGCTGGGCAGACTGCCCGGAAAAGCTCCAGGGTCCCCAGTGCTTTCTTAGATAAATGACATTTAAAATAGTGTAGCCTTTTGTCACTGCTTGGTCTAATTTAGCTCCTCTTAATGGCATTCTCACTGCAAAGTCGTCATTGCTATCATTTTCTTTGGGTGTGGCAATTAGGTATGCCATGGAATCAAAGTCAGAATGTCCGAAAAGGACATTTGTGTTTTTCCTTCAAAGGTGCCTTTAAGTTGGGCTCCCTCCCTCTTGCTGTGTGGGGAACTCGGAGGGTAGTCTATGCCTACTTTGTGATGGACACAGCTAACATGTAAAAGCTTAAGCTATGGGGAAAGTGGGGAAAGCCTCCACCCCACCACCCAAGAATTTTCCTGGATAACAACCTGGGACCTCTTTGCCTTTGGGCTTCTGCCCTTTGAAACTGTGAACACTTCAAGAGCCACGTAAATGCTCTGGCAGTGTCTCCCTATAACTAGTAACATGTCTTGGATGGATTCATTGTGAAATGGAATTGTTCCCATTTATTCTGGTTGCAAATAAGGAAGGTCTATGAGCATTGGCCTGGAAATGAGCCCTCTAGTGCAGAGGGGCTATTCTGAGGGTTTAAACTATATGGATTAGGTTCAAGGTTACAGGAAAGGTGTAAGGCTGGGATTGTGGGAAATGGCCAGAGCTGGTGCTTGGGTGTTCTTCGGGGGGTCCTTGTGAAGGTGAGACAGAAAGGCCTTGTGGGATCACAGGCAGCCACCGGAGGCCGCTCAGACACCGTGACTCTGAGACCAGAGGGAAGGGAGGCTGCACCTGGTCCCATGTGTTCCCCAGCAAAGTGCCATCTCAGTCTCCTGAGAACACAGACGTGTTTTTTTCCAGTCCTTCCTGTTCCCAGACTTCAGGCAACACGGCAGCTCCCACACTTGCCAGACAGGAAGTGGAGGCAGAGGGACTTCCTACAAGGGAAAGGAAGTGCTTGGGTTACGACAGGTAGGGGAAGAACAGAAAGGATGAGGTGTGTTCGGGGAAGCCTAGAAGGGCAGAGAGATTGTGGTAGGACAGGTATGCGCTAAAGGGTCAGTTAGAACCAGAGTGTGGAGACTCTGGGATGCCATATGCAAAAGTTTGGGCTCTAACGGGTTCCTGATAAGGAGCAACTTTCCAAAAACATGAAAGAATTATTGTAAGATTGACAAAGGGAAGTTAATGTAAATTATTACTACCACAGGGTTTGAATTTACACACTGACCACCGCAAATTTTGTGACTGTAGTCATCTCTATGATTGTGATGCCCATGAGGTGTTGGGCAGGGGGCATGATGAGAATGAGGCAGCATGAGAGGGGACAGCTTTGACACAAGGCCGCCAGCCATGCATCTCAGGGGCTCGTACTCGCCATGGGACTTGCAGCTGGTTCCATCTAATGCCAGCGCCAGTGCATCTGTCACTGTCTTCAGAAAACGGGGGTCCTCCAGGAGTTCTGGACAGCTGCTCTGCAGATTCTTATATTGCATTGGAAGTACCTTCAATTCAAGGCCTTGAACTTTTGAAAGGAGCACAGTGCCCTCCTTTTGTGTTCAGGAAGGCCAAACTAGGTCCTTCTCCACCACCGGGCCGTATTCACGTGGGAAATGGAGGCCTGCCACAGACATGAAGGTCGGTGATTGTTTAATCTTCCTTTGACAGCTTTATGAAGGTATAATAGGCATACGAGAAACCGCACATCTTTAAAGTGTACATTTGGAGAGTTTTTGGCATGTGTGTACACCCATGAAACCTCCCCCACAATCGACACAGTGAATTTATCCACCACTCCCAAAAGTGGCCTCGTGCCCCCAGCAACCCCTCTTTCCTGCCCCTCACTGTCCCCCTTCCCCACCGCCACTGCTTGGCTTGCTGTCTCTGTAGACTAATTTTCATTTTCTAGAGTTCCATAGAAATGGACTCATAGTGTATGTCTGGCCTCTTTCATTCAGCACAATTATTTTTTCATCAGGTGTTTTTGCGCATATCAATACTTCACTTTTTTTATTCTTGGTAGGATCCCATTTTATGGGTGGACCACAATACCTGTTGAATGCCTGTTGATGGACATTTGGGTTGTTACCAGGTTTTGGCCATGACAAATAAAGCTACTGTGAACATTTGTGTACCAGTTTCTGCATGGACATATGTTTTCATTTCTCCTGGATATACTGCTAGGAGTGGAATTGCTGGGTCATGTGGTAATTCGAACTGTGTGACGAACTGCCAAGCTATTCCACAGCAGCTGCACCATTTTATGTTCCCAATAGCAGTGTACAAGCGTTCCCATTTCTCCACATCGCACCGACTGATACAGTTTGGATCCGGGCCCCTGCCCAGATCTCATGTTGGAGGTGGAGCCTGGTGGGAGGTTACTGGATCATGGGGGCAGGGTTCTTACGAATGGTTTAGTACCATCCTCTTGGTGGTGTCCTCGTGATAGTGATTGAGTTCTCGCGAGATCTGGGCCTTTAAAAATGTATGGCACCTCTCCCTTCTCTCTCTTGCTCCTGCTCTGGCAGTGTGACTTGCCTGCTTCTGCTTTGACTTCCACTATGAGTAAAAGCCCCCTGAGGCTTCCCCAGAAGCAGATGTTGCCATGCTTCCTGAACAGCCTACAAAACTGAGTGAATTGAACCTCTTTTCTTTATAAATTACCCAGTCTCAGGTACTTCTTCATAGCAATGCAAGAACTGACTAATACATCAACACTTGTTATTGTCTGTCTTTTCATTATAGCCATTCCAGTAGGTATGAGGTGGTATTCATTGTGGTTTTGATTTGCATTTCCCTGATAACAAATGATGTTGAGCATCTTTTCATGTGTCCATTGGCCATGCATATGTCTTCTTTGAGGAAGTGTCTGTCCAAGTCTTTTCCCCATTTTTAAATGAGGTTGTTTGTCTTATTAGGTTGTAAGAGCTCTAGACACAAGTTCTTTGTCAGATATGTGTTTTGCAATATTTTTCTTCCAGACTCTGGCTTGCCTTTCTATTTTCATAACAGTGCATTTTAAAGAAGAGAAGTTGTGTTATCTTGATGGAGTCTAAGGTATGGAATTTTAAATTTTATAGTTTGTGCTTTTTGTGTCATAGTTAAGAAAGCTTTGCAAAACTCAAGTCACTAAGACTACATCCAGTGTCTTCTTATAAAAACATAGATATGTTTCCTTATTGAAGTTGTGTAATCTTAGCTCTAATGTTTAGGTCTATAATCCATTTGGTATATGGTATAAGGCGAATTCACAATTCATTTTTTCCTATATGGATACCCAGTTTTTCTAGTGACAGTTGAGTTGCCTTGGCCCCTTGTCACATGTGTGCGAGTCTACTTCTGGATTCTTCATGGTGCCCCATCAGTCAGCACTATGGACCAAATGTTTATGCCTCCCGAAAATTCATCTGTGGAAGCCCTGATCCCCAATGGTGGATTAGTCCATTTTCATGCCACTAATAAAGACATACTGAGACTGGGTAATTTATAAAGAAAAAGAAGTTTAATTGACTCACAGTTCCATATGGCTAGGGAGGTCTCACAATCATGGTGGGAGGCAAGGAGGAGCAAAGTCACACCTTACGTAGTGTCAGGGAAGAGAGAGCTTGTGCAGGGGAACTGCCCATTGTAAAACCATCAGATCTTATGAGACTTATTCACGATCAAGAGAACAGCACAGGAAAGACCCACCCCCATGATTCAATAACCTCCCACTAGGTCCCTCCTACGACATATGAGAATTGGGGGAGCTACAATTCAAGATGAGCTTTGGGTGGGGACACAGCCAAATCAAATCACATGGCATTAGGAGGTGGGGCCTTTTGGAGCTGATTAGGTTTAGATGAGGTCATGAGGGTGGGATCCTCATGATGGGATTAGTTCCGTAACAACAAGAGGAAGAGACATCAGAGCTTCCTTTCTCCACTGTGTGTGAGGATACAGCAAGAAGGCAGCTGTATCCAAGCCAAAGAGAACCATCACCAAGAACCAAATCTGTTGGCACCTGGACATTAGACTTTTAGCCTGCAGAACAGTGAGAAATAAATGCCTGTTGTTTAAGCCACCCAGGCTGTGGTATTTTGTTATGGCAGCCCAAGCAAACCGAGACAATGACTATCTTGATGCCAATGCCACACTCTCTTGCCTACTGCAGCTTTACAACACGTCTTGAAATCAGGCCATGTGTTTTTCATTTTCAAAATTGTTTTGTCTATTCAAAGTTTGTCACACTTTCACACGAGTTTTAGAATACCTTGCCAATTTCTATGGGGGAAAGAAACCCTACTGGGGCTTTTTATTGGATTGCATTGAGTCTATAAATCATTTGAGGGAGGATTAATATATTTAACAATATTGACCCTTTCAATCTATAAGCATGGTATATCTCTCCATGTTGGGAGCCTTCTTTAATTTCTCTCAACGATGGGTTGTAGTTTCAATGTCTAGACCTTGGATATGGGTTGCTAGAGAGCTTACTGTAGTGGATTAAATAATTAGTAGATCCCTACATATGGTTATTGATTTTAAGGGTTTTTTTTTTCAACCCTTCCTAGTAACCCTGCATGTGCATTTAGTATTCATTTATCTAACAGATATATACTGAACATTTAACTGTGTGCTGTGATGTGAGGATGAGGATGACAGAATCAGGTGAGCTTGTTTGTTTCTGTTTGTTTCTTGTTTGTTTCTATGATGTTTTTGTTTAACCCAGCCCATATTTGACAGCAGCCTTGATCACAATATAAAACAGAGCCGTTTTTTGTTTTGTTTTGTTTTGTTTTGTTTTGTTGTTGAGACGAGTCTCACTCTGTTGCCCAGGCTGGAGTACAGTGGCACAATCTTGGCTCACTGCAACCTCTGCCTCCTGAGTTCAAGCACTTCTCCTGCCTCAGCCTCCCAAGTAGCCACAACCGGCTAATTTTGTGTTTTAAGTAGAAACAGGGTTTCACCATATTGATCAGGCTGGTCTCAAACTCCTGACCTCAGGTGATCTGCCTGCCTCAGCCTCCCAAAGTTCTAATTATAGACTTGAGCCACCTTACCTGGCCACCTGGCTAATTTTTAAATTATTTTTTGTAGACATGGGGTCTCACTATGTTGTCCAGGCTCCAAGATTTTTTAAATACTATTTTCTGGAAAAGGCTTCTAACAGAACCTCATCAAGAATCAGATCTGCTGGCACCTTGGCCTTAAACTTTTAGCCTCCAGAACTGTGAGAATGCAAATCAAATCAAAATAAGAAAGTAAGAATCAAATTGATTTTTTTGTTATTTTCAATGAAAATATTCCTCACCTACTATATAATGTAGTTTCCTTCCATATTCTAACTAGCTACATGAGGTGAGAGGAGGTAGAGAAAGACAAAACAGGAAGGAGGAAAGCACAGGTGAGAAGGAGAGCATAGGTGAGGAGAAGAGCACAGGTGAGGAGAAGGAGAGCACAGGTGAGGAGAAGA
>NW_016107914.1:789188-795117 GCF_001604975.1 Cebus imitator | reverse complement strand
GGTGAGGAGAAGGAGAGCACGGGTGAGGAGAAGGAGAGCACGGGTGAGGAGAAGAGCACAGGTGAGGAGAAGGAGAGCAGCCTTGTAGTGACAGAGCACTCAGACCACAGGGTCTCCGTTGGTTATGGGAATGGGATGGGGGAAGAAACAAACACAGTATCAGTTAGGAAAGTGGCCACAAGTAGTAGAAAACCTGACTATGGTGAATTAAAGAATTATAACCTTTATTTTCTCACCTAGGGACTCTGGGGTAGCTTTCTGGCATTGGTTTAGCAGCAGAACTTTTGGTATTACCTAGCACCTTTCTGATTTGCTTGGCTTTGCTGCATGATCACAAAATGGCTGCTGAAGCTCCAGCCATTACCTATGGATTGGGCAGAAGGAGGAAAGGGCAGAGACAGACACTCTGTCTCCTTATATCAAGGAAGCAACAATTTTCCCAGAAACTTGCCTGGCAGACTTCCACTTAGGTCTCATGAGCCAGAACTGGATCATGTGGCCATCCATAGCCTCAAGAGAGGCTGAGAAAGTTGGAGATGGGATGGATTGTCATGGCCTATCACCTGGGGCTGAGCCCACTGATGCCTTGAACAAAGTTGGGTTATCCCCAGAGAAAAAGGTTGGGATGCAGATTGGGTGGTGTTAGGGTTGAAGTCCTAACCCCCAGTACCTCAGAATGTGACCATATTTGGAAATAGGGTCATTTGCAATGAAAAGATTTAAGATGAGGTCATACCAGTGTAGGGCATGCCCTTAATCCAATATGGCTTCTGCCCTTACAAAGAGAGGAGAACGCCATGAAAGGAACAGACACACAGGGAGAAGGCCATGTGAAGACAGGGATAGAAGTGATGAGGCCATGAGCCAAGGAACGCCTGGGGCCACCAGAAGCTGGAAGAGGCAGAAGGACCCTCCCCTAGAGCCTCTGGAGGGACCGGAGCCCTGCCCACACCTAGATATCAACCTGAGGGCCCTCAGCTCTTTATGCCTGAACGCTGGGAGGCTGGAGGCGAGGGGAAGGAGGCCAGCCTTGCTCAAGCCCCTCCCACTGGCCAGCATCCTTACTGCCTTTTACAGACGTGGAAACTGAGGCTTAGAGATGGGAAGGAGTTGTCTGGGGACTCACCACCAGGCGGTGATGGATTCGTGACCAAGTTCTGGGATTCCAGCATTGCTGCTCACTCCAGCCAACCAGGGAAAGCAGCTGTGTGAACTCTGCCCTCAAACTAGAGGGAATCCAGTTGCCTTTACCATTTTCCTAACTTTGCCCATGTAGGGGGATGATTCCATAAGTTGACCATAACCAAAGATAAAATCATTTGCTTTTCTGGAAAAGATTCTACAAAAGGAGGCAGGGCGCGGTGGCTCACGCCTGTAATCCCAGCACTTTGGGAGGCCAAGGCAGGTGGATCACGAGGTCAAGAGATCGAGACCATCCTGGTCAACATGGTGAAACCCCGTCTCTGCTAAAAATACAAAACATTAGCTGGGCATGGTGGCGTGCGCCTGTAATCCCAGCTACTCAGGAGGCTGAGGCAGGAGAATTGCCTGAACCCAGGAGGCGAAGGTTGCGGTGAGCCGAGATCGCGCCATTGCACTCCAGCCTGGGTAACAAGAGTGAAACTCCGTCTCAAAAAAAAAAAAAAAATCTACAAAAGGAAAAGAAGCCAGAGGTTAAATCCTTGGAATTGGGAAAGCGTTTGGTCACCCCCTTCCCACCCCGCATCATGTAGGTTCTCACCAGGTGAGACTTTCAGGAGCTTGGAGGTTGCGGGCCTTGGAGCCCTGCTACCATGCTTTCTTCCATCCCTTACTGACAACTGGTCACTCGGGATGCCATGCACCTTTGTGTAAGACCAAGGGGGCCGGGCGCAGTGACTCACATCTGTAATCCCAGCACTTTGGGAGACCAAGGTGGGTGGATCACCTGAGGTCAGGAGTTCAAGACCAGCCTGGCCAACATGGTGAAACCCCGTCTCTACTAAAAATGCAAAAATTAGCCAGGTGTGGTGGCACACGCCTGTAGTCCCAGCTACATGGGAGACTGAGGCAGGAGAACTGCTTGAACTCAGGAGACAGAGGCTTCAGTGAGCTGAGATTGCATCACTGTACTCCAGCCTAGGCAGCAGAGCAAGACTCCATCTCAAAAAAAAAAAAAAAGTACCGAAACTAGGTGGCTTAAAACAATGTCCTCTCTTCTTGTTGCTGCTGGCCCTGGACTTCCCTGGTTGTGGCTGCGTCGCTGCAATCCTGGCCTCTGTCTTTGAGCGGCCTCGTCCTCCCGCTGTGTGCCTCTACTCTGCGTCTCTCCTAACAATATTTGTCAATGGATTTAAAGGCACTTGCGAATATTCAGGGTGAGCCTGGCTGCAGATCTTTAATGTAATGACATCTGCAAGGACCCTTTCTCCAAAAAAGGTCACACTCACAGAGGGCAGGGATTAGGATATGAACACACCTTTTGGGGGCTGTCTTCAACCCAGCACAGGCAGGAACAGGCTTGGTGTGTTTGAGACATGTGTGTCTGGAGCCCAGTGGGCCTCCCAGGGGCAGTGGGGAGGGATAAGGGTGGCGGGGCGATGGACAGCCATACAGGACTCGGCGGGCACAACAAGAAGAGCATACCCCTCGCATCCGATGCAAGAGCTCAGACATACAGGAGCTGTCACCGCAGCTGCATGCACTACACATGACCCGTCCTCCCAGGAACACTGGATTGTTTCCATTTTACAGATGAGGAAACTGAGGCCAGGCTGTGAGGTCATTTCTGCCAGCCACAGAGTTGGGCAGTTGGGGGGTGAGGCCTGACACCCAGGCTGTCACCACTAGCTGAGGTCCCCTCCCAATGGCTTGGGTCCCTTTCAGCCCTGGACCTCAAGGGAGGGGACCACAATTGCTACGTCCTCCTCTCCACCCGCTAGGATCTGGGAAAGGCCAAGGGTTCTTCTGCAGGGCTTCTGGCTTCCCTGGCGGGAGGGGGAATGCTGCATGTGTGGGATTTCTAGGTTGGAAGGAGACTTTGTAAACCTTTTCAATACAGCTCCCGCCAGGCTTGGGGTCCAGGGAGGTTTGCCTACAGGGCCCGGACATCTCTTTGAAATGCAAACATAAGGAAGCTAGCACCCGTAGCTCCCTCCCTTCCTGCGAGCTGAGCCTAGGTCCTGGCTCCAAGCCCTAACCACCAAGAGAAAGCTTTCATTTTCCTTTGGATACAGGCAGCTCACTAGTGCAGAACGGCCACGTGGCTGACCAGCTGCACTCACGATGGACGAGGACATGCAGCAGGTCATCTTGAGCTGGCATTTGCCTGAGTAGAACGAAGGGTAGCTGGCATGCACTGCACCAGGAATGAGGTTTCCTTCACAGCTCAGCTCACCATTTGCTTTCTTTCCCGCATGGTGCAGCAGGCTTCCTGGGCTGACAGGACCTCTAATCTTCCCAGTACCTGCAGGGGTGGAGCGCCCAGAGATGGGAGCGGGGCCTAGAGGCAGGAGGGGCCGAGCAGAGGTCATGGATCTGGGGCTCAGGGCGAGGATCAGCATCCAGCTACCTGGGATGAGTGGGCTCGTGGAGGTACCTGGGTGACTGGCAGCCCAGGAAGCTGGAGCTTCAGCTGGCACTGTGGCGACTGTCACACCTCACGCCACCTAAGGAGTTGCTGCCACTTCAATAAACCCAGGTAGAATCAAAAAGATGGAAATTGGGAGGATGCTGGCCAGCAGACAAGAAGTGAGGAGAGGGGCAGAGGACAGACGGGCCAGCCCCTGACTGAGGAGGGCCTCCCGGAGCAGGCAAACCAGATTGTCATGGACCCGGGCTTTGCCTCACAAACATTCCCAAACTCCCAGGACAACAGGAGCATCTCAGAAGCTTCCAAATAGAAAGAACCAGCAATAGCAGAAACGAATCAGTGGGCCAGCTTCCCTGCAGCTGTGGCAGCCCGTGAGTCCTCATCCCAGCCAAGCACCACTCCCCCAGCAGGAAAGGAAAGCAAGGATCCTTGTGACGGAGCAGCTTAGCTTCAAAATGCGTTTTGAAATTTTGTCTCTGCTTTCTTGCTTTCAGCCGTAACACACCTGGAAACTCCCTGTTCCCTCTCTTCTCACCACACACCCTTGCAGTCCTCACTTACCTAATTTTGTGCTTACTTAGAAGTTCTAGGGGGTTACTCTTGAGACAAACCAAGCACGAAGATCCAGCTGCAAAATTCCAGGCGGTCAGTCTACAACCTGGTCATTGTAGAGGTGACACCAGCCTGCACTCCCGGTGGACCATGACTCGAGATAGCCAAGGGAACAAGGCACCCCACCTGCCTGCCTCCCATTCCAAGCTCCTCTTTCCCCCTCTCCCCCGCCTAAAGCTCGAGATGGTTCCTTTGAGGCTTAAGCCCAGCCAGCCTTGAGTAAAAGCTGCTTTCCGCCAGGAACGGTGGCTCACGCCTATAATTGCAGCACTTTGGGACGCCAAGGTGGATGGGTCACTTGAGGTCAAGAGTCCAAGGCCAGCCTGTCCAACATGGCAAACCCCGTCTGTACAAAAAATACAAAAATTAGCCAGGCGTGATAGCACGTACCTGTAATCCCAGCTACTCAGGAGGCCGAGGCAGGAGAGTCGCCTGAACCCAGGAGGCGGAGGTTGCAGTGAGCCGAGATAATGCCACTGCACTCCAGCCTGGGTGACAGGCTCTGTCTTAAAAAACAAACAAACAATCAAAACAAAACAAAAGAAAACAAAAGCTGCTTTCCTTTCTGGCCTCCTAGCAGCAAGCAGCCAGGCTTGAGCCGGTCACATTCTGCAAACATCCGCTGGCCGCAAAGCTGCAACAGAACAGAGACCCTGGAGAGGAAGACGCAAAGTGTGCACTTCAATGGAAATGGGCGACGAGAGAGGGGCTGGCTGGGCTCTCTGTAAGGATCAAGTACAGACTCGTGGGTGTTATGCACAAAGAAAATTCCAGAGAACAAAGACCAGACTGTGCAATAGTCACAGGGAAGGTAAAGTTTATGCATCAACTTGGCCAGTTTACAGTACCCAGGTTTGGTCAAACACCAGTCTAGACGTGGCTGTGAGGATGTTTTGAGATGAAATTAGTATTTAAATGAGAAGCGTGCGTACAGCACATTGCGCACCGTGCTGTCGGCAGGCCTCATCCAATCAGTTGAAGGCCTTCAGAGAAAATGACTGAGGTCACCCAAAGAGGAAGGAAGTCTGCCTCCAATTCCAGCCTTTGGACCCAAACTGCAACTCTTCCCTGAGTCTCCAGGGACTTGCCAACCTCCATGGCATGTGACCTAATTCCTTAAAATCTCTATACACACACACACACACACACACACACACACACACACACACGGTATGATATATATTGTATACATAGTGTTGATATAATATGTATTTTTGGTGTGGTTTCTTTTGGATTTTTTTTTTTTTGAGACTGAGTCTTGCTCTGTCACCCAGGCTGGAGTGCAGTAGTGATGTCTGCTCACTGCAACCTCTGCCTCCTGGGTTCAAGCAATTCTCCTGCCTCAGCTTCCCAAATAGCTGGGATTACGGGTGCACACCACCACACCCGGCGAATTTTGTTGTTTCTAGTAGAGATGGGGTTTCACCATGTTGACCAGGCTGGTCTCGAACTCCTAGCCTCAAGTGATCTGCCTGCCTCAGCCTCTCAGAGTGCTGGGATTACAGACGTGAGCCACAGTGTCTGGCTATAATATGTATTACGCGTTAGTATGTATGTGTCGTGTGTACATATGTATTAGTCACAAACACACAGCAACTAAATGCATAAAGAAAAGCAACTAGACATGAAGGAAGACTCCAAGAAAATGCAATTACAATGGAATGTTCTAATATATTGCCACTGAATCAGACAGATAAAGTCAATAAAAATACAAATAGAAATATAAAGGAAATGGAATAGTACAAT